>NC_052151.1:9200719-9347351 GCF_902713615.1 Scyliorhinus canicula | reverse complement strand
CCCTGACCCCACCCCCCACATAGCCCCCCCTCCCTTTACCCCACTGCACGCCAATAACCCCTCTTCAATCCCCCCATTCAGCAGCCCCATTACCCTACCTCACCCCTCAGACCATCCTTCTGGGACTCTCCAATCGGCTGCAGTGAATGGAGTTTGTGTGCCAAATTCTCCCATCTCGCTGGCAGCGGGGGTGGGGCGAACTTGCATTGGAGAACCTTGGCCAATGACTCGTCAGGCATTAAGGCCGCTATTCTTAATTTCAAATCTAAGTGCTTCCACCAGTGAATATACCAGAATGGTTCCTGTTGGCACGAGGAGCGACCCTAGAGTGCCAGTCCATGGAACTAGGAAATTCTGGGCTGGATTCTCCGTCCCTCCCCGCCAGATATCTGGTTCAGCACGCTGTCGGGAGTCTCCGTTTTGCCGGCTGGTCAATGGGGTTTCCCATTATGGGGTGGCTCTATGCCGTCGGGAAACCCTGTGCTTTCGGCAAAATGGAGCCTCCTGATGGTGGAGAATCCAGCCCAGTGATTTTGGAAATCGGCTGTGGGGCTCTCCGTCAGTGGGACCCTCTGCTTTGCTGGTGGCGCACCTACGCCCTCTGGTTTCTCGACGGCGTGGGGTGGCCACAATGGGAAACCCCATTTGCCAACTGCACCAGAAAACGGGGCTGGCTGGCTGGAGAACCCTGCCCTGGATTTTCCATGCCATTCCATGAGACGCCAGGGTCCAAGCTGTACCTGAGAGGGGCGGGACCATCTCTTGAACAGGTCCCACATCTCTGAAATAGGAGCAGCCATTTTAAAATCACTCTGATCTCAATTAGCTGCTGCAGTCCCCTGCAAATTGTTGGCAGGGCACTCCCCCCATCCTAATCGCTGACAAGAGACACCTCAGAATCCCCCTTCATCCCCCCTCCCATTACCCCACTGCACCCCAAGAACCCCTCTTCAATCCCCCCAGTCAGCAGCTCCATTACCCCACCTCACCCCCCAGACCGTCCTTCAGTTCCCTTGGACCCGCCATTCAGTAGCCCCCTCATTCCCCCACCTCTAGCCTTGCCCCTTAGAGTGCCAAACTGACACCTTGAAGTCCAAGGAAAGGTAGTAATTACCCTCCCAATAATAGCTCCAGGCTTCTGAGGGGGGTGGGGGGGACGGTCCTCCCTGGTCGGTGGGGGTCAGGGGGGCTTGTGTTGGGCTGGAGGGGTTCAGGTTGGGGTCTTCCATGCGATGCTTCTCCTTTGGACGATCTCGCGATCTTCAGCCTTTAAAACTTTTAAACAGTCACTGAGTTTGGAGAAAATGAAGTTTCCCACAATAAAGTGAAAATATTTTCACATGTCCCCCTGTGCTATTTAACAGTCACTCATTACCTCATAAATACACATCTCTCATAATAAAGTGAAGGTGTTTTTATCTGTACCCCAAAACCCTTTAAATGTTTAAAGGTCTGTGAGATGAAGGTGAAAGTTATGCCTTTACAGTGGTTGAAAACTTTGAAGTGGTTCTCACACAGTCAATTTCATTGCCTTTTGAAGTATTGAAGTCAGTGTGTATGGCTAGGAGGCTGAATATTTTGAACTGGATTGTTTACATTGAAATTCGCACTCCATTGTGATTGACAGCTCACTGGACCTTCAAAGGGTATAAACAGATTGTTTATTTATCGAGTTGTTGAGGGAAATTTGCACAATTTGCATTGTGTCCAATGTGGAGACTATCACAGTATCTTCATCTGCACCCCAAAAAAGGTCCTCTTACACAATATAATGACAACATTTCTCTGCAAAGGAGTGGGATTACCTTGCAAAAGCAATTGAGGAGGCGTTTGTCATAGTCATCTGTAACACGTCCTCCATACTGAACTTCTCCAAGCATATAACGTATAGTATTCCACGACACACCCTGAGGGAATCCAAATGACAGAGGGTAAATCTCATTTAATTATATCGAATCTCAGCAAAACAGGCTTTATTTTTTACTTGAGCAATGTTTTTAGAATTTGGAATAATTCTGTTCATAAATTGATCCAACTATAGTAAGAAGTCTTACACCACCAGGTTAAAGTCCAACAGGTTTGTTTCAAACACGAGCTTTCGGAGCGCAGCTCCTTCCTCAGGTGAATGGAGAAGTATGTTTCAGAAACATATATATAGACAAATTCAAAGATGCCAGACACAGCTTAGAATGGCATCTTTGAATTTATCTATACCTCTTCATTCACCTGAGGAAGGAGCAGTGCTCCGAAAGCTAGTGTTTGAAACACACATCTTGGACTTTCACCTGGTGTTGTAAAACTTGTTACTGTACTCACCCCAGTCCAACGGCGGCATCTCCACATCATGATTATCCAACTATGGGTAGGATTCTCTGTCTCGCGAATCCAGAAATGCAAATCGCGATGGGACAGAGAATCAAGCGTCCTGTAAAAATGGAGATTTATGCCCAGCGGTGATTCCAGCACTATGCTCCGGTACCTCCCTGGAGGCTAAAACGAGGTTTGCACCCCACGGCGATGGCGGCATACAAAATCGACATTTGCATGCATTTAAATGTGATTAGCAGGTTGGATATAGTGTGCTCCGCCGTTCCGCGATGCTCCACTCCTCTCAGGCGGGAGTCTCGTGGGCACGAATTACTTCAAGTATTTGCAGATGAAGACTGGGTATCTTGGGCGGGATTCTCCCCTACCCGGCGTGATGGGGGGTCCCGGCGTAGGGGACTGGCACCAACCACTCAGGCCGGAGCGGTTGGCACCAGAAGACTGGCGCAAAAAACCGGCGCCCCCTGGCCGCTGACGTCACTGCCGGCGCATGCGCGATATAGGTTTCTCTTCCGCTTCCGCCATGGCGAAGGCCGTGGCGGCCACGGAGGAAAATAGTGCACCCAGGGCACTGGCCCGGAGTCTGAGCGAAGGGCCCCGATCGCGGGCCAGGCTACCGTGGGGGCACCCCCCGGGGTTCGATCGCTCCCCGCCCCCCCAGGGCCCCGGGGGCCGCTGAGCCCGCCGTTCCAGAGGTGGTTTAAACCTCGGCGCCGGGAGAGGCCTCCCAGCGGCGGGACTTCGGCCCATCCGGGCCGGAGAATCACCGCAGGGGCCTCTCCGATCGGAGTGGCGAGATTCCTGCCCCCGCCACTTCCCGGGTGGCGGAGAATCTCTGCCACGGCGGGGGCGGGATTTTCGGCGGCCCCAGGCGATTCTCCGACCCTGCTGGGGGTCGGAGAATTTCGCCCAGCCCCATGAACGAATTAAAAAAAAGATGGGAAGGCTTTCACTCTCTTCTCGGGGATCTTTAATTTTAACCTGCAGACAAACAGTTTAAAGTATTTAAAGGCTGCAGATGGGAAAACCTAACAACCCCATCCCAGGAAATCTGATCCCCTCCCATGACTTTGGGGAAGAAATTGATGTATTTTGATAGAATAAGATCCCTCTTGCAAGTGATGTCTGTTGGACACAACACAAAGCAAGGGATCCTCATCAGATTCAGAAGGTCCTTGAGTTATAGAAGGAGAGAAAATGGTGGAGTCCTCTTTGACGTCACTGCCGGCGCATGCGCGATATGGGTTTCTCTTCCGCTTCCGCCATGGCGGAGGCCGTGGCGGTCGCGGAGGAGAAAGAGTGCACCCAGGGCACTGGCCCGGAGTCTGAGCGGGGGGCCCCGATCGCGGGCCAGGCCACCGTGGGGGCACCCCCCGGGGTCCGATCGCCCCCCGCCCCCCGCCCCCCCCCCCCCAGGACCCCGGGGCCCGCTCGCGCCACCGAGAAGCCTCCCAGCGGCGCGACTTTGGCCCATCCGGGCTGGAGAATCACAGCAGAGGCCTCGCTGACCGGAGTGGCGAGATTCCCGCCACCGCCACTTCCCGGGTGGTGGAGAATCTCTGCCACGGCGGGGGCGGCATTTTTGGCGGCCCCAGGCGATTCTCCGACCCTGCTGGGGGTCGGAGAATTTCGCCCCATGTCTGCAGAGGGGGAGCGGGATTAAAAAAACACTGAAAGAACCATTGAAAACTGTCGGGTTTGCTGGGGGGTTGGCTGACCGGTTCAGAGGAAGTAGCAGGGAATGACTCGGTGCCAAATGCGTGGACTTGGGATGTTGCCCATGGGATCAGGGTAGCCCCTTCAGACTGCCATTGCTGCAGTCTGACTTTTAAACGCACACCTCAGGTGCTACTGAGGGGGACAGTTGCCGTGACCTATCACTGGACATTGGGTGACATAGCATAATGAGACTCACTTGCATCAGGAGGGGGCAACAATGCTAAATTAAAATTAGGATAGTGCTATTTGGGAATCGAGTGGTAACAGACAGATATGGCATCATACCCTTCCTGTTGCCACTGAGTTAAAATGTCTCCCAATAAGCGAGGCTGAGATGATTAACGCCTTTCAAATAAATTTGATATACATTAATATGGAAAACTGCTTAAAATATGGAGCACATTTTGACTAAGATAATTAAATTTAACCAGGGCTCCAGTAATTCTGGACAAGAAGAAATGTGAGGACGCAGGAATATTTTGAAATTTTACATATTAATGTGGAGAAGTAACTACTCGTAGAGAGCTTTCCTTCAGGTGAAAAAATGTGGAGGATAGAATGCACCGTACATATCTTGTGTATGGTTTATGGAAGAACAATGCTTCAAATACTTTTACTTCTCTTGTTTTTATCACTATTGTTAAGATACTGGACCAGAGCCTAACTTTTGGCAGAATACGGACCAGGCCCTAAACAATATTTCAATTTGTAAAACTGTATGGAAAGGATACTTCACCCAGGGAGTGATGACTCTGACCAATAGGTATCTTTTATGTTAAAACAAACTTTAATTTAAACACAGAATTAACAACATTAACATCAAATAAATAGCTTTACAATTAATAGTAAAATTGTTCTTAAATAAAAGGAAACACTTTAACTTACTATCTACATCTAACACTAATTCTAATTAAGCAACCCAATACAGTTCAATTGTCACTTATAAATAAATTTAATAAAATAAATTACTTACTTATCTGTGCAGAGTTTTGAAGACAAAGACCCTTTTTAAGAGCAGATCCAAATGCCCAGTCTATCAGCATTTGGCAAAACTGCAAACTACAGACAGACAGGGCTCTTCCCATTAATTACATCATCTGTATCCCACTAAGATATCCCAACACCCGCTTAGTTAGGACTAAATACAATCCCTCATAAATTATCTACTCTCCAGGGAATCTCCTGCAAACAAGTAAATGGTTAAAACCAATCATTACTTCACCTTTTACGACTGTGCATTAGTAGATACACTGTCTGTATGTATTTTAAACCAGGGTTTTTAAATAACATTACTTCCACAAATATGAAAAAATGAAAATGAAAAAAAAATGAAAATCGCTTATTGTCACGAGTAGGCTTCAATGAAGTTACTGTGAAAAGCCCCTAGTTGCCACAATCCGGCGCCTGTCCGGGGAGGCTGGTACGGGAATCGAACTGTGCTGCTGGCCTGCTTGGTCTGCTTTAAAAGCCAGTGATTTAGCTCAGTGAGCTAAACCAGCCCCTATGAAATGTAATATATAGCAATTTCTACATTAATAACACTATCTATTCATCAATGGATATCCAGAATGTTTGAAATGCATGACAATGATATGATGGATCAAGAAGAGCCAGAATTTAGTGTCTAGGTAATGGTGAGGCTATGAGTGCTCTCTGTTCTTCTTTATGCATGTATGACACAGAAGCTTTGGAAAAAGAACAAATGTATTGACATCCTGGGGGTTAACTATTGGCCATGAGCGGAACTGGATTACCATATAAATACTGAGACTACAAGAGCAGGTCAGAGATTGGGAATCACCTACTGACACCCCCCCCCCCCCCCCCCCCCCCCCAAAGGCTGTCCACCATCTACAAAGAATAGTCAGGAGAGTAATGGAATACTCTCCACTTGCCTGGATGAGTGCAGCTCCAAAAACACTCAAGAAGCTCAACACCATCCAGGTCGAAACAGCCCTGCGTGATTGGCACCCCATCCACCTTAAACATTCATCCCCTCCACCGCTAACACACAGTAGCAGCAGGGTGTGTACCATCTACAACATGCACTGCAGCAATTCACCAAGGCTTGTTCGCCAGTGTAGCCACCGAAGTTGGCCATTCCCTCAATACAAAATGGAGGAACGCAAAGCTTGCAGGTTAAAATGGACAATGTTTGCAGCACAAGCAGGCTGCACCAAGCCAATGTGTATTCTGTCTGCTAAGAGAGCAGACAGCACCGAAACGAACATTCCGCATACTAATGAGGCAATCTCCGGGATAGTTAACATAGCAATGGAACGATCCCAGGGACAATGGACACAAATAGAGAAGTGATTGCAACAGCGTATGGGAAACCAGACACCCCAGCACCAGCGGGGTTCAAAAACACCTGAAAGCCCGCCTAGTAGCCGAGAGATAGCCTCAGTATTGGGGGGGATTCAAACAAATCGATTGGGAAGAGACCCAATCGATTCCCAGCAGGAAAAGGGTCCACCCAAAAGGGCGCGAAGCCCTAGGACCTATAAAAGACAGGTCCCACACTTAGTTCGTTTTTCTTAACCAGCCCTCCTCTCTGGACCAGCATTTCGACCAGCTTTGCCAAGAAGACCGCAGTTCCCTTTGAGATAAGTATTGGTTTATTTAGCGGTAGGAATAGTTTAATCCTCTTAGCGTGTGCATGGGTAGTATTATAATTGTATTATAATAAACTCAGTTGTTTGAACTTACTAATTGGTGTATGGTTTTATTGCTTTGAACTTCACCTTGAAGCTTGTGGCGGTATCTTAACGATACCTGGCGACTCCAGAGCTAAGTAACGAAACAGAGCCAAATTGAGTGTTAAGCATACTCACCCAGAACGAGCAACATTTAGTGGCGACGTCCAGATGGGACTTGATTAGAAGTGGCCCCCCACTCCGAGAGAACCCAGAAATTTGAATCAGAAATCCAATTGGGAAAAGGAAAAATCACAAGTGGTCAAGGAGTTCAAATCAATAATCATAATTTGGAAGTGTGTTTTTGCATGCGTAACTAACAGGGTTGTAAGGTTAAACCGAGAGATTTTTGTTGCGACAAACTGTCGGGAGTTTTGTAATCGGAACATAGCGAAAGCCGTACCCGTATTTAAATTAAAGAAAGCATAAAGAAAAGGAAATGGCCATGCAGGCAATGGAACGCCTCATGAACCCAGAGCAGTTCGTGGTCGCAGTGACCAACAATAGCAGAGTAGGCCAATGTCCCGTGTGGGAGCTGGAACTCAGGAAATACCTCAAAGGGAAAGGATGGCCCCTTTGGAGTGAGTTTTGTGTGAATGAGGAGACAGGTCCCGGGAGTATAGGACATACTTGGTGGGAGAACCTATCTCAAATTCATAAGAAAAGTTTAGGAAAAGCACGCAAGCCGATGGCAATTGTGTCCTGCTTGGCACAATTGCGAGGCACAGAGGAGGTCGTTCGGACGCTCCGCAAAGAATTAGAAGAGAGGAATAGGATGAGTAAAGTGGATGTCAGGGACATCGAGGTTTGAGACAACGACTGGCAGAGAAGGATAGAGAGGTGGATGATGCCAAGAGGGCACATCAGTCTTGTCTAGCCCATCTGAGCAGTTCCCAAGCCCAGTATGAGAAAGCCTATCGGGATGTGCAGCACGCAGTTCTGATCAGGGAAAATTCAGAGAAGCGGGTAGAGGCACTGCAAAGGCAATGCTCTGACCTAAAGGCAGCTTTAAGAGCACTCCATGCTTCCACCACTGAGCAAAGGCAAAGTACAGTGGATCATGCGAAATGTAGGAAGCAGATTGCGCAGCTGCAATCTCTGCTTTCTGTACAGAATGGGTTCCAAGAGACATTTGGAACCCAGTTAGATGAGGAGAATGTCCCAGATTGGCAGGAATTAAGCGAAACCGCGCAGCCCTATGTTCAGGGAACATGTGCGCCAGCAGCGCAACAGAAAAGGAAAGCGCCCCAACCCCCCACAGATCAGATAGCGCCCGCACCTATGAACCCAGTCACCACCTAAAGAAAGGCAACCACAGAAGGCGCACCCGGCATCACCTACACCACCCCCTTAACCGTAACACAACTAAGGGACGCATGTGAAAAAATCACCCCATTCCTCCCCACTGCAGACCCCCACCAATTTTTCACAGGAGTGAAACAACAGGCGACCATGTACGGCCTGGATGAGCGAGAGCAGGTAAAGCTCACAGTGTTGAGTTTAAACTCATCGGTTGTAGCAGCCCTCCCCGACCCACAGAACGTTGGAGGAGGCACCCTCGAAGAGATGCATACATCTATTTTAGACGCGATAGGGTACAACAGAGGAGACCCAGTCGAAGGCCTAAATAAGTGTAGGCAGAAGAGGACAGAGCATCCCACAGCATTCGCAGGAAGGCTGTGGATCCATTTCACTGCCGTTTTTGGCGATTTAGACCGAGCACATTTAACCCCCGATAATATGGTTAAATGGACCCGCACCATAATCTCCCACGCCACAGATGCAGGAGAGAATGTCTGCAGCAGTTATGACCCCTCAGAAGAGGCCCATAATGAAAAATGGGTACTGAAAAGATTGCCCCGCGCTTGGGAACAATCCGTCCAAGGCAAGGTTAAAGTAAAGACCCCAGAAGAAGCTCAGGCTGCAGCAGATATACAGGCAGTAAGAGCGCACCAAAACCCCGCATGGGTAAACGAAGGAAAGAACAGACCCCACAGAAGTCGCAGGAATGTTACAACTGCGGACAGTTAGGGCAGTCTCTGTCCCCCCGCACCCCCGCCAGCAGCGGGAGTCTCTGTCCCCCCGCACCCCCGCCAGCAGCGGGAGTCTCCGTCCCACCGCACCCCCGCCAGCAGCGGGAGTCTCTGTCCCCCCGCACCCCCGCCAGCAGCGGGAGTCTCTGTCCCCCCGCACCCCCGCCAGCAGCGGGAGTCACCGTCCGGCCGCACCCCCGCCAGCAGCGGGAGTCTCCGTCCCCCCGCACCCCCGCCAGCAGCGGGAGTCTCCGTCCCCCCGCACCCCCGCCAGCAGCGGGAGTCTCTGTCCCCCCGCACCCCCGCCAGCAGCGGGAGTCTCTGTCCCGCCGCACCCCAGCCAGCAGCGTGAGTCTCCGTCCGACCGCACCCCCGCCAGCAGCGGGAGTCTCCGTCCCACCGCACCCCCGCCAGCAGCGGGAGTCTCCGTCCCACCGCACCCCCGCCAGCAGCGGGAGTCTCCGTCCCACCGCACCCCCGCCAGCAGCGGGAGTCTCCGTCCCACCACACCCCCGCCAGCAGCGGGAGTCTCTGTCCCCCCGCACCCCCGCCAGCAGCGAGAGTCTCCGTCCCACCCACCCCCGCCAGCAGCGGGAGTCTCCGTCCCACCGCACCCCCGCCAGCAGCGGGAGTCTCCGTCCCACCCACCCCCGCCAGCAGCGGGAGTCTCCGTCCCCCCGCACCCCCGCCAGCAGCGTGAGTCTCCGTCCCACCGCACCCCCGAATTTTCAGAGCCTCTTTTCGAGAAAGAAGCAACGAGCTCTCAGGCCATCCTGGTGCAGAGAGATTCACCATCCATGGTGAATAGGAAGCGGTTAGGGATTGCAAACTGGAAGCTGTCAATATGATGCAGGGCATCAGAGGAAACCGAGGCGGAACGGTAGCACAATGGTTAGCACTGTTGCCCCACAGCTCTAGGTTTGATTCCCGGCTTGGGTCACTGTCTATGCGGAGTCTGCACGTTCTCCCCGTGCCTGAGTGGGTTTCTTCCGGGTGCTCCGGTTTCCGCTCAAAGTCCAAAGATGTGCAGATCAGGTGGATTGGCCATGATAAATTGTGCTTAATGTCCAAAATAATGTTGGGTGGATTGCTGGGTTACGGAGATAGGGTAGAGGTATGGGTGTGGTACGCTGCTCTTTCCAAGGGTCAGTGCAGACTCAATGGGTGGAATGGCCTCCTTCTGCTCTGTACATTCTATGATTCTATGATTCTATTAATCCCGGCTGTAGATGAGGAGGGAATGGACCAGAAGAGAGAGGATGGAGTCAAGATAAGAGGAAATAGGTTTGGTGTTCGGTGGGGCAGGAGCATGATGACACAATGGGCCTGCTGGGACAGTCCTTTTTGTGGATTTTGGGAAGTAGATAAAAGCAGCTGTCTGGGGGTGGGAGACTATGAGGTTGGAGGCTATAGGGGGAAGGCATCCAGAGGAAATGAGGTCGCTAACGGTGTTGGAGATAATAGCTTGATGTTCAGTGGCCTGGTCATGGTCCAGGTGAAGGTAGGAGGAAGTATCTGAGAGTTGGCGCTCAGCCTCTGCGAGGTAGAAAACAAAAGCACCCCCGTTGTCGGCAAGTTTGATGGACCTGACGGAGTGAAGAGCAGAAAGTTCGGAAGGAGACAGGTTGGAATGGGTGAGGGGGGCAGAAAAATTAAGACGGCCAATGTCCCATCGACAGTTCGGTAACATTGTGGATAGCACAATCGCTTCACAGCTCCAGGGTCCCAGGTTCGATTCCGGCTTGGGTCATTGTCTGTGTGGAGTCTGCACATCCTCCCCGTGTGTGCGTGGGTTTCCTCCGGGTGCTCCGGTTTCCTCCCACAGTCCAAAGATGTGCAGGTTAGGGGGATTGGCCATGATAAATTGTCCTTAGTGTCAAAAATTGCCCTTAGTGTTGGGTGGGGTTACTGGGTTGTGGGGATAGGGTGGAGGTCTTGACCTTGGGTAGGGTGCTCTTTCAAGGAGACGGTGCAGACTCGATGGGCCGAATGGCCTCCTTCTGCACTGTAAATTCTATGATCTACGAAAAGATTGAGGGCAGGCAATTGTCCTGGCGGGGGTGTCCAATTGGAGGCAAAATATTGGAGGCACATGAAAGGATCAGTGGAATAGGGGGAGGACTCTTACCCAAAGAAGGGTCATGGAGACAAAGGTGATGAAAGAAGAGTTCGACATCATGATGAGCACGGAATTCATTGAGGTGGGGACATAAGGCTACAAAGCTGAGTACTTTGCTGAGAAAAGCACGTTCACGCTCAGCCTCAGAGAGGGGCAAGTCGGAGGGTATGGTGAACACGTGGCAAGGGCTGGGAGAAATGGGGACGAGGGATTAGGACTGGTGGACGGCCTAGGATGGGAAGTGGTGTTGATAAGTTGTTGAAGATTGCGTTCCTGAACATCTGCAAGAAACAGGAAACGTTTCTTGTGAAGGCATCGAATGATGCGAAGGGTGAAATGAAACTGGGGACAAGGACAGCTTTGAGAGAGAGAATAAGAGAGTGATGCTGGAGAGAGATGTCGAGTGTCTTCATGTCAAAACTTTGACAAAAGGTCATTTGGACTTGAAACATTAGCTCTTTTCTCTCCCTACAGATGCTGCCAGACCTGCTAAGATTTCCCAGCATTTTCTCTTGTGGTCTCAGACATTCAGGGAATGGAACCCCTTGCGATTGAGAAAGAGCACTCCCTGATGCGACGATGCTTGCTCGGCCACATGCGTCCCATCACTGGCCCCCTGGACCTGTGGCAGTCCAACAATGGAAGAAAATGGGCAGCACAGTGGTTAGCACTGTTGCCTCACATCTCAAGGGTCCCAAGTTCAATTCTGGCCTCAGATGACTGTCTATGTGGAGTTTGCACTTTCTCCCTGTGTCTGCGTGAGTTTCCTGCGGGTGCTCCGATTTCCTCCCACAGTCCAAAGTTGTGCAGGTTAGGTGGATCGGCCATGCTAAATTGCGCCTCAGTGTCCAAAAGGTTAGGTGGGGTTACTGGGTTACGGGGATAGGGTGCAGGCATGGGCTTAAGTAGGGAGCTCTTTCCAAGGACTGGTGTAGTCTCGATGGGTCAAGTGGCCTCCTTCTGCACTGTAAATTCTACAATTCTATGATTCTAAAATCACGCTGCCCTGTCATCTTGATGGGCCAGGTCGAGAGCAAAGGTGATGGACTGAGAAACTGAGAGGCTGGGGCATACAGAGCATTCATGATCTTTCGGACACAGTGGTGGGCTGATGATTAGAGATCCCACATAGGTCACTGGTCAAACCCTGGACCATGGTGAAAATGGTCAAGGCTGCCATGACCTTCATGGCAACAGGGAATGGGTGGCCTCCTCCCCCACGTGGCTCGAGGTGTGCTACGACATGGCGGAGGTGAAGCACCATCTCCTTGTTGAGACGGAATTCCCTGCAGCACATGTTGTTCGACAGCTCCAGGAAGGACATGCGGGGCCTATAAATCCGAGGTCTCCTTCTTCAATGCTGTCAAGCCTCCTCTTCGGTAAGGTGGGTGGCCACCACTTGAGTCTGCCCAGCAGCTCCCTGTTCACCTGGATCAGGCTCCTCCCTGGGTTGGGCAACTCTGAGTCGGTGGCGTCTGTTTGCCTCCAGCGCTGAGATGAGAATTATAACCAACTCCATTGGCTCCATCCTGAAACAAATCGGTAAACTAGGAGGACTGGGAGAAAGACATTCAGATAGGTGATCCACCTCATTAACCTCAATATCTCCCAACACCCCTTGTCCTCATGGTCTATGAGGCTAACTATCCTGCACCATCTCTGGAGGCCAGCACTACCTCAATTCTTTGCTGTCCATCACACTTCATCAATTGACCGGCCACAGTCAATGCCCTCACCCCTTCAGAGTTACCTATGTGGTGATTGTAGATCTGAGTAGATGCAATACAACTGAGCAAGCACTAGAGGGAGCATGGGAGAGCTATAAATACACAGGGAAAGGAAGTGAGGACACTTCACGGAAGGCAGAACTGGTAGCAGGATACAGACACAAGCAGGCAGCATTTGAGGTAGCCGTAAGTTAAGCTCTGAAGACAGAATGAATTCACAATAAAGCATCTTCTCCACCTTTGAGACTACGAGCTTTATTAAGACACGAGGAACAACACAACCTATGGGCTTGCGTATGGTTGCTCCCTCCCTTAATATCAACAGCAGTGGGGTTCATTGTGTTGGGGGGAATGAACGCTCATGTGAACATTGAGGGCAGTTGGAACCTCTAGGTGGCAACCCACGTTATCCCTCCCGATGCCCTGCACCCAACCATCATCTGTTGACATTTAAGGTTACAACCCCTCACTTTAACTGTGAGACAGTGAGCAGCTAACATTGGTGAGGGTCAAATGATGATGGCCAATTAGTTGGAGAGGAAGACTCGTCTCTCAGGAATGTTAGAGGACACAATTATTCCCTCAGGAAGGGAAAGACTGCACAAATAGTCACAGCTAACACTCAGGTTTTGTCATCCTGTTTTCTAATTGCTTAACACTTGACTGAACACTTAACATTCCTGGGCGACTCGACTTCCGGGCGGCGAGCGAGGAGGTCGCAGGGAGAGGGGCTCCCGCAAGCGCCAGGAAGGAACCCCCCCGACAGGCCGGACGGCGGAGGAGGAGCGGGCGGCAACGGCGGAGGAGGAGCGGGCGGCAACGGCGGAGGAGCGGGCGACAACGGAGGAGCAGCGGGCGGCAGCGGCGGGCGGCAGCGGAGGAGAAGCGGAGGAGGAGCGGGCGGCAGCTGAGGAGGAGCGGGCGGCGGCGGAAGGCGGAGGCGAGGAGCGACGGCGACAGGGAGGCCCAGCAGCGGCAGGTCCAACCCCTCTCTCCCCCCCCCCCCCCCCCCACGCGGGCCGGGAACGGTGCGGCAGCGGCGGGCCCTCTTCCCCCCCCCAAACCAGCAGCGGGACACCACCTTCCCCCCCCCAATCAGCAGCGGGGACACCAACTCTCCCCCCCCCCCAACCAGCAGCGAGGACACCAACCCCCCCCCCCCCCCAACCAGCAGCGAGGACACCAACCCCCCCCCCCCCCCCCCCCAACCAGCAGCGAGGACACCAACCCCCCCCCAACCAGCAGCGGGGACACAAACCCCCCCCCCCCCCCCCCCAACCAGCAGCCCCACTCGCCCCTCCCCCTCCCCCCAACTGCAGTGACCACCACGTGGCAAGGACAAAGGGGGACTCTCTCTCTCTCTCCTGGGCGAGTGGAGAGAGAAAACAAAAGAAAAAAGAGACTTATATTTCTGTTCTTTTTTTTAAAATAAAAACCCAAAAGAAAACTGGTAAAGAGAAAAGGGGTGAAATAAAGGGGTAAAGGAAAGAAGGGGGGAAATAAATTTTTCATTTAAAAAAAAAATATATACATATATTTTTATATATATATATATATATATATATAAATAAAATTAAAATAGGGTGCGGAAAAGGGGGAAAAGAAGAAAAAGGAGAGAAGAAACGATGAAGGGGAAGGGGGAGAAAAAAATGCCAGAAGGGACCCAAGAGAAAGGGGGCACCGGAGGTGGACGGGGCAAAGGGCAAACCAGCTTGGGCGAACGAGTCAACACGCGAAGCAGCGGGAAGAATGTATCGCCGCATCCAAAAGGGCTGGACGGGCGGGCAACCTCTCCCCTGGGGTTAGAGGGGGGCGTGAATTGGAAGGAAGCCATTGCAGAGGTGGTGAGGGAGCAGCTGCAGGCAATCAAGGCAGAGTTAAAAGCAGACACAGAGGCCGCAGCACAGGCAGCAATGACCAGGGCCATGTCAGGGGTGCAGCAGGCTCTGACCAGAATGGAGGAGAAAGTGGATGCCCAAGGGAAGATACTGGAAGCCCAAGGGAAGATACTGGAAGCCCACGGGGCAACCATTAAAGAGCTGGAGAAGGCAGCGACTGACGTGAGCGACCGGGTCATGTCCCTGGAGAGGGAAATGGCGAAACTGAGTGCAACACAGGGGAGCCTGAAGGGCAGGGTAGACGACCAGGAGATCAACTCGAGAAGGCAAAACATTAAGATAGTGGGCCTGCCAGAGGGGATAGAGGGTAGAAATCCCACAACATTCGTGGCTGCGATGCTGGGCTCCTTAGTGGGGCGGGAAACTTTTCCCACCCCACCGGAAATGGACAGAGCTCATCGGTCACTGCGCCCGAAGCCCAAGGAAGGGGAAAAACCGAGAGCAGTTATAGCCAGACTGCACCGGTACCGGGATAGGGAGACAATCCTGCGCTGGGCCAAGGAGAATAGAGCCTGCAATTGGGACGGGCACGCCATCAGAATCTACGAGGATTTTGGAGCGGACATAGCTAAGAGACGGGCGGAGTTCAACAGAGCGAAAGCAGCTCTCTATAAGAACAAAGTACGTTTTGGTATGCTGTACCCAGCAAAACTCTGGGTCACATACCAACACAAGGAATATTTCTTTACAGCCCCTGCCGAGGCGAATAGATTCGTTGAGGAGCACGGGCTGGAAAAACGCCATGGGAAGTAGGGACGAGGGGCCCATGGCAAGGAGATACGTCATGCCGACGGGGGGGTGGGGAGGGGCAAGGCAAAGCCAGCCCCCTCCCCCCTGGCAGGAGCACCCAGGAAAAACAACCCAATGCCCAAGGGCCCGCTCCAGGTGGGAGGCCAGGCCCCGGCACGAGGGAACGGGAGTACTGGAGAGGGGAGAGGGGAAGGGGGACAGCAACCTCCGAGCGGGGAGCCACCGTGCTAGCAGGAAAGCTAGCGAAGGGGGCGCGCAACAGAGCAGGGCCGCAGCGCACCCCCAACAGGGGGGAAGGCGCCAGGCAGGGGAGGGGGGGGATCACCCATCAAAGGTGGGAGAGCAAATGGGGACAGGAATGGGGGAGAGAGGGGCAATGGAGGGGTACACAGGGGTATCCCCGAAAGGGATAGAGCGGGGGGGGGGGGGCACTCGGGGGGCGAGAGACCAGGGAGGGGAAATGCAGGGACGAAGGGACAAAAGAGGCCAGAAAGGGAATAGGGCCACAAAGTGCCACAGACAAGGGCTCGAAACAGGGAACTGCTGCAAACACCCACCCAGTACGGTCTGTGGGTGAAGGGGCCCCCCGGAGTGCAGGGGGCTACCCGCGTGGCGGACACACAGTGGACGGCCATGGCGGGTGTCCCCGGGACAAGGGGGAACCCCGGAGCGCAGGGACCCGACCGCATGGGGAGAGCAGTGATAGTGGACATCCTGGACGGCCCCCTAACAAAGGGAAACCCCAGAGGGCAGGGGCGCGTCCACCGGACAAATATGGTTAACCCCACAGGAGCAAGGGGGCAGAAGCCCCCCACCAGAATAGTCACCTGGAACGTAAGGGGACTTAATGGCCCAGTGAAGAGATCTAGAGTCCTCACCCACCTTAGAAACATGAGGGCCGACATAGTCTTCCTCCAAGAGACGCACTTGAGGGAGCAGGACCAACTGCGGGTAAGAAAGGGCTGGGTGGGACAAACCTATCATTCCTGTTATGGGGCAAGGGCCAGGGGGGTGGCGATCCTGATTGGCAAGAGGACAATGTTTAGGGCGACAAAGACGGTTACGGACCCAGGGGGACGGTATGTCATGGTCAGCGGGGCCCTGGATGGGGCGCCGGTAGTCCTAGTTAACGTGTATGCGCCCAACTGGGACGACACGAGCTTCATCCAAAAGACCATGGCAGAAATCCCGGACATAGCGACGCACCGACTAATCATGGGGGGGGACTTCAACTGTGTACAGGACCCAACGACGGACAGATCAAACCCCAGAACGGGGAAAACCTCAAACATGGCAAGGGAACTCAGTCACTATATGGAGCAGATGGGAGCAGTAGACCCCTGGAGATTCGCCCACCCGGGGGAGAAAGAATTCTCTTTCTTCTCCCCAGTACACAACGTGTACACCAGAATTGACTTCTTTGTGGTGGGGAAAACGGTGCTTCCAGAGATAGACAAGGTGGAATACTCCGCAATTGTGATATCAGACCACGCCCCACACTACATGGATGTGCGGCTAGAGACGGGAAGGGCCCAGCGCCCCAAATGGAGGTTGGACGGTGCCTTACTAGCTGACAAGGCCTTCAGCGAAAGGATAGCGCGGGCCATAGCGGAGTACACTGAGATCAACCAAAACGGGGAGGTCTCACCCTCCACGTTCTGGGAAGCGCTTAAGGCCGTACTAAGAGGGGAAATCATAGCCTACAAAGCGCAAAGAGATAGGGAGGAAAGGGTGGCTAGGCAGAAGCTGGTCGACTCCATACTGGAGGTAGACCATAAATACTCCGAGGCCCCGACCGTAGAACTCCTGGCGGAGAGGAAAGAATTACAAAGGAACTTTGACCTGCTCTCCACCAGGAAAGCAGTACACCAACTCCGCCAGGCACGCGGGGCCCTATACGAACACGGAGACAAAGCCAGCCGCCTGTTGGCCCACCAGCTGAGAAAGCAGGCAGCCAGCAGAGAAATTGCGCAAATCAGAGATACCAGAGGCACGTTGGAAACAGAACCAGAGAGGATTAACAAAACCTTCAAGGCCTTCTACCAAGAGCTGTACACCTCAGAGCCCCCAACGGGGAAGGCTGGGATGAACCGGTTTCTTGACGGACTGGACATACCAGTTGTGGGAGAGGGCAGAAAACGGGATCTGGAAGCACCACTAGCACTGGGAGAGATCATGGACAGCATTAGCTCCATGCAGGCGGGGAAGGCGCCGGGACCGGACGGATTCCCGGCGGACTTCTACAAAAAATTTGCGACAGTGCTGGCCCCGCACCTGCGGGAGATGTTCACAGACTCGCTAGCTAGGGGCACATTGCCACCCACGTTAGCACAGGCCTCAATCTCGCTGATACCTAAGAAAGACAAAGACCCAACGGAATGTGGGTCATACAGACCCATATCTCTGCTGAATGCAGACGCCAAAATACTGGCCAAAATCCTAGCCAAGAGGCTAGAAGACTGTGTACCTGAGGTGGTCACAGAGGACCAGACGGGCTTTGTCAAAGGTAGACAGCTTACCGCGAACATCAGGCGCCTGCTGAACGTGATAATGACCCCCTCCGGGGAGAGAACACAAGAGGTGATCGTCTCCCTGGACGCAGAAAAGGCCTTCGACAGAGTCGAGTGGAAATACCTCATAGAGGTACTGGAGCGGTTCGGGCTTGGAACAGGGTTCACCGCTTGGGTAAAGCTCCTGTACAACGCACCCATGGCGAGTGTACAGACCAACAATACCAACTCCCAACACTTCCAGCTGCACAGGGGCACCAGACAAGGATGCCCACTGTCCCCGCTGCTGTTCGCACTAGCAATTGAACCGCTAGCAATCGCGCTCAGGGCAGCAAAAAATTGGAGGGGGATCCGAAGGGGAGGTAGAGAGCACAGAGTCTCACTCTATGCGGATGATCTGCTCCTCTATATCTCGGACCCACAAAGCAGCATGGACGGAATCATCGCGCTCCTGAAAGAGTTTGGAGCCTTCTCGGGCTACAAACTCAACATGAGCAAAAGTGAGATCTTCCCAGTACACCCGCAAGGGGGGGGGGGGGGCAGCACTAAAGGGGCTGCCGTTCAATCAAGCCCGACATAAATTCCGCTACCTGGGGATCCAAATAGCCCATGACTGGAAAGGGATCCACAAATGGAACCTCACCAGCCTGACGGAGGAAGTTAAAAAGGACCTGCAAAGATGGAACACACTCCCGCTCTCCCTCGCGGGGAGAGTTCAGACGATCAAAATGAACGTACTGCCCAGGTTCCTCTTCCTGTTTAGATCCATTCCGATCTACATCCCCAAGGCCTTTTTCAAAGCGCTGGACAAACTCATCATGGCGTTCGTATGGGGGGGTAAAAATGCTAGGATCCCAAAGAAGGTCTTACAAAAAACAAAAACCAGGGGAGGGCTAGCCCTCCCGAATCTACAATTCTACCACTGGGCAGCAACAGCCGAGCGAGTAAGGGGATGGATCCAGGAGCCAGAGGCTGAGTGGGTGCGTGCGGAGGAGGCCTCCTGCATGGGAACCTCCCTCCGGGCCCTCGCCACGGCAGCACTCCCATCCCCACCCAAAAAACACTCCAGCAGCCCAGTGGTGACAGCCACCCTCCAATCCTGGAACCAACTGCGGCAGCAACTTGGCCTGACCAAAATGTCGAACAGGGCTCCCATCTGCAACAACCATAGGTTCACACCAGCACTGACTGACGCCACCTTCAAAAGGTGGAGGCAGGACGGGGGGACACTGACAGTCAGGGACCTATACACGGACGACAGGATCGCAACACTGGACGAACTGACAGAGAAGTTTCAGCTAGCTGGGGGGAACGAGCTACGGTACCTGCAGCTCAAAAACTTCCTACGAAAGGAGACAAGGACGTACCCACAACCGCCACGACAGACACTACTGGAAGACCTACTGGACGCAAGTATCCTAGAGAAAGGGAACTGTAGTGACATGTATGACCGACTGGTAGATAGGGACGACACCGTACTGGACGCAACAAGAAGGAAATGGGAGGACGACCTGGGGATGGAGATAGGGTGGGGACTCTGGAGCGAAGCACTGCATAGGGTCAACTCCACCTCCACGTGCGCAAGGCTCAGCCTGACGCAACTAAAAGTGGTACATAGAGCCCACTTAACAAGAACCCGTATGAGTAGGTTCTTCCCGGAGGTGGAAGACAGATGTGAACGGTGCCAAAGAGGCCCGGCCAACCACGCCCACATGTTCTGGTCCTGCCCCAGACTCGTGGACAGCCTTCTTCGAGGTAATGTCCAAAGTGGTGGGAGTGAGGGTGGAGCCATGCCCGATAGTGGCGGTCTTCGGGGTTTCAGAACAGCCAGATCTATTCCTGGGGAGGAGGGCGGATGCCCTTGCCTTTGCCTCCCTGATCGCCCGCCGTAGAATCCTGTTTGGCTGGCGGTCAGCAGCACCGCCCAGAGCTGCGGACTGGCTGTCCGACCTCTCGGAATCTCTCCAAATGGAGAAAATCAAATTTGCCATCCGAGGGTCGGACGACGGCTTCCACAGAACGTGGGAGCCATTCATGCAACTGTTCCGGGACCTATTTGTGGCCAATGTACAAGAGGAAGAATAGTCGGGGGAAGGTAGCGGGAGGGGCTACAGGTTCGGTACGGGGGTTCGATGGCTAGCTAAGGCCCAAAACCAAACTAAATAAACATGTTGGGGGGGGGGGGGGGCGGGCGCAGTTACTACTACGAAGATGCTTACCTGTAAATATGTATGTTAATTTTTGCGTGTTTGTTTGTTGTGTTTTTTTTTTTTGTTCTTTTTCTCTCCTAACAATTTGTAATTTGTTCAATATAAAATATGAAAACTGAATAAAAACATTTATAAAAAAAAACATTCCTGGGCAGCCACTAATTTATCTCTAAGCGAAACCACAACGGTGCCTACCATCACCACTCCGCACCCCCCCCCCCCACCCCACCCCCGACCCCCAACCTGATCATTACTGTCTTCCTTCTCTCTCAGGGTCACATCTAGCCTGTCCCTTCAGCTGGAAACCTTCAGTCTCATCACTCCCTCCCCCCACTTCATGAACCCTGCTCCCCAGCCGGCCTGGACCCCAAGGCCATTGGCAACTGTGATCTGTGAGTTCATTCTCACTTCTTTGGCACACAGACTGAAGATTCAATAATGGTGGGGAAATGGTTTTCAGACAAACAGTGTTGCTGTGTAATCTCGGAGGGAAGTCAGTAGCTGTTTAAACAAAGAGCCTTTTTGTTCATTCTGGCCTTTGAAATTGTCTCTAAACAAAGAGCCTTTTACTCATTTTGGGTTGTGAACTGCTTCTCAAACAGACAGGCTGTAGAATTGCTCAGGGCTGCGAAGGTGTTTTAAAAGAGACACACAGCAGGCTTAATAGCAACAGAGACCAACCGTGACCCCAGCCTGAGGGAGACCCCCAACCTGCCCCCTCATCCCCCCCCCCCCCAGCCTGATACCCCCAAACTCCAGTATCCTTGAACAATCCCTCTTCTCAGCTATCCAGCAAATACTTTCCCCTTGTGCACTGAGACAGGATGGAGAGTGGAACTGACCTCCTCCCTCACCTCGGAGTCCATGCACTTGGTGAATGTTTTTATTGAGCAGTATTAATTCACGCTTGCGTGACATCACCCCAGTGGGCAAGAAGATTCAGTGAGGCTGGAACATTTGACTTTAAACTGCATTCAAATGTATTCAAATCAGGTTCTACTCCTTTCTGCATGAACCCGTCAGCGGGAATGGTCCAGGAATATTGCATTCGGATTTCTCGCTGGCACACATCCCGTTTTTGGTCTTTCGCGAGATTTAGTGGAATTGCAGGATTTAGGGAATTATGGGAAAACCACAGACGTGGATTTTGTATGTTGGACGTCAGACCCCTGAAGCAACTGCTTGACATGGAATTCAGTGGTGACAGGAAATTCTCAGGAGCACAGCAGAAATGCTGCAGACATGTCCATAAAGCTTCCCTGAAAATGTTAAACATCCTCACCAAATCAGTCCAAAGATGTGCAGGTTACATGGATTGGTCATGCTAAATTGTTCCTTAGTGCCCAAACGATTAGGTGGGGTTAAGGTGGGCTGGCTGGGTTATGGGGATAGGGTGGGGATGCGTGCCTTGGCAGGCTGCTCTAACGGAGGGTCAGTGCAGACTCAATGGGCTCAATGGCCTCCTTCTGCACATTAGGAATTCTATGATGGGAGTCCCTTACTTGTGACCAACCAAAGTTGAGAAGGTTAATCCAGGAAGGCCCCAAACGCACAACAAATTTCATCAGTAATGTGCAGAGATGGAGTCGAGGCATCGGAGGGAGAGCTCAAAACTCCAAGCACCACCTAGCCGACCTGCAGGGAAGATGGTGCTTGGACTGATCAGCCATTTCCAAACTCATTGAAATGGAATGGAAGCGCCTTATCCTCGATCCTGAGGGGCTGCCGCAGACAAGCTTGTCTGGTAACTGTGAAAAATGGCATCTTGCTGCTTGCCGCAGCATTGACACGCATTGCCACTGTCTTTAAATATTAACTCTGTTTGCTCTTCATACTCAGGGCTAACGATTCGAGCATCAGTTAAAGTCATGATAATTGGAAATGATTGCAATTAGTCTAACTGCCAGTGTAAAAGTAACTATTTCAAATGCAAAGTTTCATTCTTTCAGGTTCTGAATTCTTCATCAGGATTTTAAAATATCGTGTTTTCATTTCCCTTTCATTCCCTTTACTCTCTCTCTCTATTTCTCTTTCTGCTCCTGACGACATTGAAATCACTCCATTTTATTTAATCGACTTCTCATTCTTCCTGTGCTTATTTCTCTATACTTATAGACACTTGCTGTTCGTCTTCTGCAACACACACTGACCTATTCATGATAGATACATATTTCTTGTTCTGAATTAATATTATTACTTCTAAGAATATTGCAACACACCTTCTTTTTGTCACAATCGTCCAGGTGGTTCTGTATGAACTGGACACTGGCTGTGAAATCTGAAGAGTTAAATTCATATGGAATACACCATCCCAGTGGGCCAAACTTCCGCCGTTCCTAACATTTAATAAGAAATAAATTGTTGCATTTAATCCAGATTTTAAATTCCTTCGAATTATTTAAATGAACATCATCAACAGCAACAAAATACATATAGCACAATTAATGTAACAAGGTGATTAACAGTCACATTATCAACCAAAATATGGCACTGAATCATTTAAGTAGATATGAGGACAATTGAAATGAAAATGAAATGAAATGAAAATCGCTTATTGTCACGAGTAGGCTTCAATGAAGTTACTGTGAAAAGCCCCTAGTTGCCACATTCCAGCACCTGTTCGGGGAGGCTGGTACAGGAATTGAACCGTGCTGCTGGCCTGCTTGGTCTGCTTTCAAAGCCAGCAATTTAGCCCTGTGCTAAATTGATGAAAGTTTGGTCAGAGAGGTAGATTTGTGAGGAACGACTTAAATGAGGAGGGTCAGAGTCGTACACCGCAGAAAAGGCCCTTCAGCCCATCGAGTGTGCACCGAGAATAAATACTCCTAATCCCACACTATTGCCACTTAATGATAATAATAATAATCGCTTATTGCCACAAGTAGGCTTCAATGAAGCTACCGTGAAAAGCTCCGAGTCGCCACATTCCAGCGCCTGTCCAGGGAAGCCGATATGGGAATTGAACCCGCGCTGCTGGCATTGTTCTGCATTACAAGCCAGCTGTTTACCCCACTGTGCTAAACCAACCCCTAACGGCACTTGTCCCATATCAATCAATGATGGTGTTTCAAGCGTTCATCCAGGTGCTTTTGAAAGGTTGTGGGGTTTCCAGCTTCCTGCCCAGGCAGTTCATTCCAGATTCTCACCACCCTCTGAGTGAAATATGTTTGTCTCAAATCCCCTTGAAATTTCCTGCCCCTCACCCTAAAACTATGCCCCATTGTGATTGACCCCTCAACCAAGGGGACCAACTGCTTCCTACTTACCCTGTCCAAACTTCTCAATCTTATACACCTCAATCATATCCCACCTCTTCAGCCTTCTCTGCTCTAAGAAAACAATCCAAACCTATCTAATCTCTCCTTATAGCTCAGTGATTCATTCCAGGCAACATCCTGGTGAATCTCCTTTGCACCATATCCAGTACATTCACCTCCTACCTATAGTGAGGTGACCCGACTGCTCACAGCACACAGAGGTAGAAAGCCAAAGAGGTTTAGGGATGGTATGACAGAGCTCAGAGCCTCAAAAGCCAAAATTCATCAGCACCAGGTGATGTTTAATCCAGAGACCCAGAGTATTACCCTGGGGACCTGGATTTGAATCGCACAATGGCAGATGGGTAAACTTGAATTCAATAAAAATAATCTGAATTACAACTCAAATGGTGATCATGAATTTACTGTTGTAAAAACCCATCTGGTTCACTAATGTTCTTTAGGGAATGTGACGAATGGAAGATTTTAGGGAAATTGGATTATAAACATTTGACCATTTGGGGTTGAAAGCCTGGGGTTAGAGTGTATTTGACCGCAATGGTCATGTTTTTAACAAGGGATTTTGTTTTTCAGGGCTTTTAGGAGCCAGGAGGTGAAATTGATAAAGGAATGTATTTTTAACTCTGGGCTAATGCACTGTAGATTGACTGGGGAAAACCCCCGGGGAATTAATGCGCTTTCAGCCAGGAGAGTTCATTTGTTTTTCAGCTTGGGAAGATGATGTCATTGCTCAGTGGAGCTAAGGGATTCAGAAAGACATTTTGTGAAAGCTTTAGAGAGCAGTTGAAGTTTCATCTGGTTGACACTGAGTTCACAATTCTCTCTCAGTGGGATAGTTAAAAATATAATATTTAAAGCAGAGCAGTCTTGTTTGAGGACAAGGAAGAAGCTGAGACATGTCAGTTGAACCAGAGGCGGTAATCACCTCCCAACGCCGGGTGGAAGAATCGCCGGGGCGGCGCACGAGTCGCGCCACACCGTCCCGACACCCGCACGCGATTCTCCCACCCCCCCCAAACCAGCGCCGCGAGAATCGTGCCGGGCTGTTCGAGAATCGCCGCTCGCCGCTTGCGGCGTTTCTCCGGCCCGGATGTGAGCGGCCAGCGAAAAACCTGACAGACCCGCCGGTGCTGTCCATACCTGGTCACTGCCGGCGGGAACTGTGCGGGAATGCTGGGGGGGGGGGGGGGGGGGCTGTGGGGGGGGGGGGGGGGCGGCCTGTGGGGGGGGGGTTCCTTCACCGGGGGGGGCTTCCAATGGGGTCTGGCCCGCGATCGGGGCCCACTGATCGACGGGCCGGCCTCTCTAAAGGAGGACTTCCTTTCCTCCGCCACCCCGCAAGATCCATCTTCTTACCGGGCGGCCTCGTGGAGGACGGCAACCGCGCATGCGTGGGTTGGCGCCGGCCAACATGCGCATGCGCGGGTGATGTCATTATTTATGAGGCGCTGCTTTCTACGCGGTGCCAAGGCCCAGCGCACATAAAAGACCCGACCCTGCTCCTAGCCCCCCTGGGGCGGGAGGATAGGGGGCTGGGAGCGGGCTCCGATGCCGGAGTGAAACACTCCGGTTTTCACTCCGGTGTCGGGACTTTGTCTCCCTTTGGGAGAATCATGCCACAGGTTCTAACAGGAGCCAATTCTGTTTTATAAAGCAAGTGTTACTCTCTAATATTAAGCTGGAGTAAGAGCTGTGTGTTTCTTTTCTTGTTGTTTAAAGGGCAATGGGAAGACTGAGGGGTACCTGAAGGGGGTACTGGGAGGGGGCTTGAAGGGGGGGCTGAGGGGTGGATTGACGGGGTGGCTAAAGGGGAGGACTAAGAGGGGCCTTAACGGAGGACTGAGGGGGCCTTAAGGGGGGGACTGAGGGGGGCCTGCAAGGTGGACTGAGGGGAGTGCCAGAAGGAGAGACTGAGGGGTGGGGCCTGAAGGGGGACTGAGGGGGATGCTTGGCAGCGATTCTGGGGGGGAGTTGCCAGGAAAGGGTAGAGCGAGGGAACCGTGGTTTACCAAAGAAGTGGAATCTCTTGTTAAGAGGAAAAAGGAGGCCTATGTGAAGATGAGGCGTGAAGTTTCAGTTGGGGCGCTTGATAGTTACAGGGAAGCGAGGAAGGATCTAAAGAGAGAGCTAAGACGAGCAAGGAGGGGACATGAGAAGTCTTTGGCAGGTAGGATCAAGGAAAACCCAAAAGCTTTCTATAGGTATGTCAGGAATAAAAGAATGACTAGGGTAAGAGTAGGGCCAGTCAAGGACAGTGGTGGGAAGTTGTGTGTGGAGGCTGAGGAGATAAGCGAGATACTAAATGAATACTTTTTGTCAGTATTCACTCAGGAAAAAGATAATATTGTGGAGGAGAATGCTGAGACCCAGGCTATTAGAATAGATGGCATTGAGGTGAGTAGGGAGGAAGTGTTGGCAATTCTGGACAAGGTGAAAATAGATAAGTCCCCGGGGCCTGATGGGATTTATCCTAGGATTCTCTGGGAAGCCAGGGAAGAGATTGCTGAGCCTTTGGCTTTGATTTTTAGGTCATCATTGGCTACAGGAATAGTGCCAGAGGACTGGAGGATAGCAAATGTGGTCCCTTTGTTCAAGAAGGGGAGTAGAGATAACCCCGGTAACTATAGGCCGGTGAGCCTAACATCTGTGGTGGGTAAAGTCTTGGAGAGGATTATAAAAGATACGATTTATAATCATCTAGATAGGAATAATATGATTAGGGATAGTCAGCATGGTTTTGTGAAGGGTAGGTCATGCCTCACAAACCTTATCGAGTTCTTTGAGAAGGTGACTGAACAGGTGGACGAGGGTAAAGCAGTTGATGTGGTGTATATGGATTTCAGTAAAGCGTTTGATAAGGTTCCCCACGGTCGGCTATTGCAGAAAATACGGAGGCTGGGGATTGAGGGTGATTTAGAGATGTGGATCAGAAATTGGCTAGTTGAAAGAAGACAGAGAGTGGTGGTTGATGGGAAATGTTCAGAATGGAGTTCAGTTACGAGTGGCGTACCACAAGGATCTGTTCTGGGGCCGTTGCTGTTTGTCATATTTATAAATGACCTAGAGGAGGGAGCAGAAGGATGGGTAAGTAAATTTGCAGACGACACTAAAGTCGGTGGAGTTGTAGACAGTGCGGAAGGATGTTGCAGGTTACAGAGGGACATAGATAAGCTGCAGAGCTGGGCTGAGAGGTGGCAAATGGAGTTTAATGTGGAGAAGTGTGAGGTGATTCACTTTGGAAAGAATAACAGGAATGCGGAATATTTGGCTAATGGTAAAATTCTTGGTAGTGTGGATGAGCAGAGAGATCTCGGTGTCCATGTACATAGATCCCTGAAAGTTGCCACCCAGGTTGATAGGGTTGTGAAGAAGGCCTATGGTGTGATGGCCTTTATTGGTAGAGGGATTGAGTTCCGGAGCCATGAGGTCATGTTGCAGTTGTACAAAACTCTAGTACGGCCGCATTTGGAGTATTGCGTACAGTTCTGGTCGCCCCATTATAGGAAGGACGTAGAAGCTTTGGAACGGGTGCAGAGGAGATTTACCAGGATGTTGCCTGGTATGGAGGGAAAATCTTATGAGGAAAGGCTGATGGACTTGA
The DNA here is from genome assembly GCF_902713615.1 of Scyliorhinus canicula. Lineage (NCBI taxonomy): Eukaryota > Metazoa > Chordata > Chondrichthyes > Carcharhiniformes > Scyliorhinidae > Scyliorhinus > Scyliorhinus canicula. The sequence goes on along the minus strand of NC_052151.1, from coordinate 9,320,485 downwards.
GGTTGTTTTCGTTAGAGAGAAGAAGGTTAAGAGGTGACCTAATAGAGGCATACAAAATGATCAGAGGGTTAGATAGGGTGGACAGCGAGAGCCTTCTCCCGCGGATGGAGGTGGCTATCACGAGGGGACATAGCCTTAAATTGAAGGGTAATAGATATAGGACAGAGGTCAGAGGTGGGTTTTTTACGCAAAGAGTGGTGAGGCCGTGGAATGCCCTACCTGCAACAGTAGTGAACTCGCCAACATTGAGGGCATTTAAAAGTTTATTGGATAAGCATATGGATGATAAGGGCATAGTGTAGGTTAGATGGCCTTTAGTTTTTTTTCCATGTCGGTGCAACATTGAGGGCCGAAGGGCCTGTACTGCGCTGTATCGTTCTATGTTCTATGTTCTATGACTGGAGGGGGGGGGCGGATTGCCAGCGGTTGAATGGCAAGCTTGGCAGCGATTCACTGGTTGGGGCTTTCCAGTGATTCAGGGTGGGGTGGCTGTCAGTGATTTAGTGTGGCCCAATCTCTAATGAGTGGGACCTGTTAGTGAGTATAGATTCCGCCCCTTTTAAGGCCAGTGCTAAACCCGCCCCTCTGCAAAAGAGTTTTAAAGTGCAGTTTGATTCCACCTCAGCAGTGCTGCCAGTACAGCAGAAAACACATCAAATTCTCAGAATGAATTCGGGAGAATCGCGAATTTTATCTCCCACTGGAATCTCAGCTCCCACCAGTCACCAAGTCCACTGCGGATGTGATGAAAGAATTCCATCCTATATTTCTCGCTTTCTCTTGTACTCTCATTTTTCTCTCATTATGAAACTTTCGGTCATTTTTTGCTGTTTTTATATTCTGTCCGATCATCTGTCCTGCCACCCATCTTTACGCAATTATATGCTTTTTTTAATGTTTGATATTAACTTTTAACTTTTTTGTTAACCACAGATGGTGGCTCCTTCCCTTGGAATTTTTCATCTCTTTGGAATATATCTCTTATGTATATCCTGAACTGTCTGCTGCTGCATCTCTCTTCACCTCTCCCTGAACCTGAATACCAGTTCATTTTCACTAGCTCTTCTTTAATGCCCTTAGAATTGCTCTTATTTAATAACAAAGAACAAGGAAAGTACGGCACAGGAACAGGCCCTGATGCACATCTGGCCCAGCCAGTGACGCTCACATCTGACCAAGCCAGTGTTGCTCACATCTGACCCAGCCAGTGAAGCTCACATCTGACCCAGCCAGTGTTGCTCACATCTGACCCAGCCAGTGTTGCTCACATCTGACCCAGCCAGTGTTGCTCACATCTGACCCAGCCAGTGTTGCTCACATCTGACCCAGCCAGTGTTGCTCACATCTGACCCAGCCAGTGTTGCTCACATCCGACCCAGCCAGTGTTGCTCACATCTGACCCAGCCAGTGTTGCTCACATCTGACCCAGCCAGTGACGCTCACATCTGGCCCAGCCAGTGACGCTCACATCTGACCCAGCCGGTGAAGTTCACATCTGACCCAGCCAGTGTTGCTCACATCTGGCCCAGCCGGTGACGCTCACATCTGACCCAGCCAGTGTTGCTCACATCTGACCCAGCCAGTGACACTCACATCTGACCCAGCCAGTGTTGCTCACATCTGACCCAGCCAGTGACGCTCACATCTGACCCAGCCAGTGTTGCTCACATCTGACCCAGCCAGTGTTGCTCACATCTGACCCAGCCAGTGTTGCTCACATCTGACCCAGCCAGTGACGCTCACATCTGGCCCAGCCAGTGACGCTCACATCTGACCCAGCCGGTGAAGTTCACATCTGACCCAGCCAGTGTTGCTCACATCTGACCCAGCCAGTGACGCTCACATCTGACCCAGCCAGTGTTGCTCACATCTGACCCAGCCAGTGTTGCTCACATCTGACCCAGCCAGTGTTGCTCACATCTGGCCCAGCCAGTGACGCTCACATCTGACCCAGCCAGTGGCGCTCACATCTGGCCCAGCCAGTGACGCTCACATCTGACGCAGCCAGTGGCGCTCACATCTGGCCCAGCCGGTGAAGTTCACATCTGACCCAGCCAGTGTTGCTCACATCTGACCCAGCCAGTGTTGCTCACATCTGGCCCAGCCAGTGACGCTCACATCTGACCCAGCCAGTGGCGCTCACATCTGGCCCAGCCAGTGACGCTCACATCTGACGCAGCCAGTGGCGCTCACATCTGGCCCAGCCAGTGACACTCACATTTGGCCCAGCCAGTGACACTCACATCTGGCCCAGCAAGTGACGCTCACATCTGGCCCAGCCAGTGACACTCACATCTGGCCCAGCAAGTGACGCTCACATCTGGCCCAGCCAGTGACGCTCACATCTGGCTCAGCCAGTGCACTCACGTACCCCAAATGAATTTTAAAAAATTGTTCAGGTCGGCAAGTTAAACCAGGATACACAAGTAAATACAGCCAACCTACCCAGTATGATGTCAATCAAACTCACTGAGTCAAACTCTAGAATAGTGATTCTTTTCCTGCTGGCAGTATACCCCGCCTGCGGATTTCCCAGCGACAAGAGGTGGCTTCAATGGGAAATCCCATTGAAGAGAGAATTCTGCCACCAGTGTCAGCTGGGTACCGGAGAATCCCGCCAAGAAATCACCAAGAAAGCACAACAGCACCTATACTTCCTCAGGAAACTAAGGAAATTTGGCATGTCTACATTAACCCTTACCAGCTTTTACAGATGCACTATAGAAAGCATCCTATCTGGCTGCATCACAGCCTGGTATGGCAACTGCTCGGCCCAGGACCACAAGAAACTTCAGAGAGTCGTGAATACCGCCCAGTCCATCACACGAACCTGCCTCCCATCCATTGACCCCATCTACACCTCCCGCTGCCTGGGGAAAGTGGGCAGCATAATCAAGGATCCCTCCCACCCAGCTTACTCACTCTTCCAATTTCTTCCATCGGGCAGGAGATACAGAAGTCTGAGAACACGCACAAACAGACTCAAAAACAGCTTCTTCCCCACTGTTACCAGACTCCTAAATGACCCTCTTATTGACTGACCTCATTAACACTACACCCTGTAGCTTCATCCGATGCCGTTGCTTATGTAGTAACATTGTATACCTTGTGTTGCCCTATTATGTATTTTCTTTTATTCCCTTTTTGTCCCATGTCTTAATGATCTGTTGAGCTGCTCGCAGAAAAATACTTCTCACTGTACCTCGGTACATGTGACAATAAACAAATCCAAATCCAAATGCAATGATCAGAGTACGGCAGAGTCAGTATGGGATTTATTACCTGGACAGTGGTGTGCAGGAAAGCGACTGCATACAGGAGTGGTTTCCACATGGGCAGGTTTGAATATTCTATTTGATCTTGAGAGATCCCAGTAAATGTTCTTTTCAGTCCTGCCCGCACTCCCTGAGGCGGCTCATTGGTATACTTGAGGGATGTCTGCAAAATAGACAATAGACAATTAGTCTACAAGTAAGCAATGGAAGTAATAAATTGGGGATACAATTAATAATTTGTGCAAGTTGAACAATCCCAGAGTTCGGCACAGGTTTACAGGATTCAGTGACTTCTTTTTCAAGATGCTCTCCATGTAGCTCGCCGATAGTTCATTTGGCAAATACATTCTCCAGAATTGAAGTAGATCATGTAGACCAGAATGACCTAATCTCCAACGGGACTTGTTATGTTACGTTAGTTGTTCTTAGTTGGAGTGGTAATAGACATAGAATCTTCACAGTGCAGAAGGAAGGCATTTACCTCGTATTAAGTTTATCTTTTCTCTACACCTTGCTATAACTGTAACATTATATTTCCGCAGTCTCTCCTTCCTTCCCTGTACGGTGTGCATTGTTTGTATAGCATGCAAGAAACAATACTTGTCACTGTATACTAATACATGTGACAATAAATCAAAGCAAAATTTGGCCCATCGAGACTGCACTGACCCTCCGAAAGAGCATTCGCATCTCAGCAACCCCCCCCACCTGCCCCATCCACGTAACCCCGCGCATTGAACAACTAGGCATATTTAGCATAGCCAATCCACCTAACATGCACAACTTTGGACTGAGAAGAAACCAGAGCAGCCGGCGAAAACCTGTGGAGACAAAGGGAGAATGTGCAAACTCTGTCAGAATTGAACTCAGATCCCTGGCGCTGTGAGGAAACAGTGCTAACCACTGCACCACTGTGCCACATACAAATAAAAGAAAAATACTGCAGATGCTGGAAAACTGAAAGTAAAACAGAAACATTGGATAAACTCAGCAGGTCTGGCAGCAACTGTGGGGACAAACAAAGTTAACTTTTTCGGTCAAAATTATCCTTCTACACAACATACAAATGCCTGCTCATCTCATCTTCTGGTTAGGCATGCTATAGCCTTCCAGTCTCAACATCGAATTCAACAACTTCAGATGATTTAGCTCTACCCCACCTAGACCCATTAGTTTTCATCCCATTTCACTTCAACTGTCTCTTATCATTTCTTTCTTTCTTGTCTTTCTTAATATATATTTAACCCCCCTCCCCATCTTATCCACCTTTCCTTACCCCTTCTCCACTTTGCTTCCCCCTTCCCCTCTCCCCATATCTCCATCTGTCACAGTTCACCCTCTGATGTTAGTTTCTCTGCTGTTTGGCCTTTCACACCTTTTGTTCTCTCTGGGGACTGCCATTAACACTCTTTCCCCTGGGTTTCTGTTGCTATTAGCACCCAGTTTCCCTGGGTTTCTGTGGCTATGACTCATCTTTCATTCTCACTCCACAGTATGAATATTTCCCACTTTCTCTGACTGTTAGCTTTGATAAACAGTCAATGAACTTGAGACGTTAGCTCTTTTCTCTCCCTCCAGGTGCTGCCAGACCTGCTGAGATTTTCCAGCATTTTCAATCTCATTTCAGATTCCAGCATCTGCAGTAAATGCCTGCTGCATCCTGGATTTTAAAGCAAGGAATGTTCTGGTTGCCAATAGCTCCCCAATGACCCCTGCTAGAAAAGAGGTCAAGGCATTGGGTAACGACAGGATTGAGCTTGACTCAAATACTATCTGCAGGATTTTCTGTCGATGGGATCCTCCGCTTTGCCGGCAGCACACCCTTGCCCGGGGTGCACCACGCCGGAAAACGGGGCTGGTGGGACGAAGAATCCCTCCCGATATTTTCACATTTACATTTAGACAAAGGATCTATGCTATAGGACTGGTGCTGCTCATGGGAATATTGCACGCCTTCATGAGGAGAGGAAATTAAAACATTTTTAAAACTATCTATACATCACTATATATCAAATACAAGCTTGATTGAAACATTTTTGTTAATTGTTAGGGCGGGATTCTCTGGTCTCCGATGACGAAATCGCGTTCGGCGATTGGCCGGAGAATCCCTGTTTGTGCCGAAATTGGGGGCGGCGCCGCTTTTGCGATGCTCCGTCCCCCGCAAAATGACATAAAAGGCCCTCCCCCGTGCTCCGACTTGATGGGCCGAATTCCCGATGGCATGGGTTACTCGGGCTGTTTATTTTCATGAACCCGGTGTGGTGGCTGTGGACTGAGTCCAGCACAGCCACAGTCGGGTGGGAGGCGTTCTGCGGGCAGGGGGGCTTCGGTGGTAGCTGAGGGAACTGGTGGGGGGTGGTCCGGGGGTGGCGAGCCTGATCAAAAGGCACAGTTTTTGGCAGGCCGGGTCTACGTGTGTCTATATGTTGCACAGTGTGGCCGCTGTAGGCCACCGCCGCGGGCATGCGCGGCTATGGACCCGGCAATTCTCCAGCCGTATCCGCAGGGAAAGCAGGGACTTCACACTGCAAGCCTGCTCGCCCCCCCCCCCCCCCCCACCAGACAGAGGATCGGTGCAGCTTTTGCGCCGTTCTTTTGGCCGTAAAATGCCATTGCTCCCTAGTGATTTTCACTAAAGGGTAGAAAAACAGATGCAAGACATGTTCAAAGAATGATCTGCGACTGAACGTGAGCGTTATATTTCTTTGTTGTCGCAAAGAGAAAAGGTATGAAGGTGTCCACACTCTGGATTCTTGTCAAACACAATGAGAGGTTTATAAAGAGTGTTGTTCATACTGATGCACTATCAATTACCACAAGACGAGAGTAGTGGAATAATCGGGGCTTTATTGAGCAAATATGTTGTGCCTCCTGTAGCTGGAACCAGAATGGCTGCAGCACCGGCGAGCACACACATTTATACGCTGCCTACTGGGCGGAGCCAGCAGGCAGGGATTTACCCATGTACCTCTACTGTACGGGCCTTACCGTAATACATGTAATACTACTCGTGGTGACTACCACATTCACCGCCTGTTACAAACAAAAGAGTCCGGTGGGGGTGGTGGAAAACATTACAAGTTCAATCTGTACCAAACATACAATCAGGATGACGATTGCCTCAAAGCCCACATAAACAGTGCTGACGCCACTACACATCACATGACATGTAATCAGGAGGAATGTATTGCCAAATTCATGACAATGAGATTCGCCAAAAACACTGCTACAACTGACAAAACTGGGAAGGGACAAAATAAAACTGAAAGAAAAGCGTATAATCCAAGAATGAATTAATACAAGCATGAAACAATATTTGAAGATTTAACAGCACGACAGGAATGTGGTCCTGTTCCATTAGGATATGAACGTCTGCCAGCATTTAAAACTTCACAGATCATTTGCACAGGTCATGTGGTGCAGTTAGTGGGATAAGATTTGAAGATCTATTTACTGACTTTTATCATTCACAAGAGGCCATTAAACTGCTTGAAGCCATACATTTAGATGCTTGTGTCACAAGCAACCTCAACCTTGCAGGCCGCAGTGAGAATCTGCTGAATAATCACGACCTTGTGACATTTACATGTAGCCTGGAGTGAAGGGACAGCCAGCAGGAGTGCCACAGAAACAAGAAGGATGGAATTTCAAGTTGTTGTGGTGAGGTGCCATTGGTTTCACTGACAGGTTTTGCCTCACTTTTCCCACTATCATATCCTACCTTGGCGAGGTAGCAGAGGCAAAGTTGAGTTTTCCACTTCTGGGAGAGACCAGAATAGGGACATATTACGAATATCGGTTGATCGTTTTGAATGAAGGTCTGAAGAACATTCAAAGTGACTCAAAACTCTGGGCGTGATTTAATTGCGCACGTTTAGCTTGCAGTGCCAAGAACGACCCCACTATTAAACGGGACTCTGCCTCTTTTTAGGGCCTTAGCGAGGGATGCCCTGCCGAGGCCACACTTAAACTAATTTCCTGCACTAACAAGCTCATTTTTAAATGGCGCCCTGTTTGTGGAAACCAGCACTAAACGGCACCACGGCAGGGACTCCAGAGTGAGGCCATTCGATCCTGGGCGTTGGGTCATTCCGGTGCAGGCATATTCAAGTGAGACTAACTGTTGACTTGAATGTGCAAATCTGGATCCCGCCCATTGAGGATGGGATCCAGATCACGACACCTCGCAAGATCAGGTTAGCATTGTAAATCTCCCAAGAGGCCTCTCGCGAGATTTAACGGCCGAGTCAGGACATAACGAGGCCATTAGGTCACACCTCTGTTTCTCTCTCCATGGATGCTGCCAGATCTACTGAATTTTTCCAGCATTTTCCTCTGACTCTCCTTATATTCCATTTGAAAAGATCGCGGCCGGAATTCTCCGGCCGTTCCAATTTATTTTTTCCGGCGGCAGAACACCCCCGCCCGTGGGTTCCCAGCGATGTGGGAGTGGTTACAATGGGAAATCCCATAGACAAGCAGTAGGAAGATAGAATCCAGCCGCCAGAGAATGTCCTGTCATAGAAGAAACACGCGGCTGGGGGACCGGAGAATCCACGCCCATCATTGACATTCTAACCAATATGGAGAACAATCATGCCAATGCCAGGGTCTGGAGGGGCCTTGCAAACTTGTCCATTTAATTTCATTCCTAATCTGCTGTCAACTTGGCGTGTAAACACTAACCTGTAGCAATGTGATCGGAAACTTGGGATGTGGCTCGGTGGTTATCCACACTCGAAAAGACTCGTGCACATTTTCACTCACGAGTAAGATTTCTAACAGCTCATCCATGAAGTCCAATCCCAAATGGCAGTTCTGGAGTAAAACCCATCCACCCTGGAGTATGAGAGACAAAAGTTAGTTTGACCAGACTGAGAATGTTTCAAAGTCCTTAAGAATCTAAGCGGATTTATAAGTAGGATTGAGGTAATTTGAGGTGCAAACTTTAAAAAAGACTCTCCATTCATGAAGATTTTAAAAACCTCACACATGGAGTTCATGAAAAAATTCAGGGTGGTACCCTCATTGCTTTCGTAGATAAATCCACTACACAGGCCTGCTTTGATGTAAAGATGTCCGTCAGGTCGGAAGAAAGGTCGAATAGGAAGCAAAATGGATAGATTGTAACATGACTGAAGGTTATATGTAATTAAGGTCATTTCTAGATGTTGAGATACAGGACAAACCTTGCGATGCGGGATGCTTGGAGAAGGGAATGTTAATTTTGGATTAGCTCCAAGGTGTCTGGAAATCAGAAGGGAGTATTTCTCAGGGAGATAAGGAACAGACTATCAGTCACCTCTGCTATCACCTGTGCAGGAATGTCTGTGGTACATGTAGGTACATGTCGTTACATGCAGGCCAGGTAATGATGACAGATTTTATTTCCTGAATGGGTATTAGTGAACCAGATGGGCTTTTACCACAATAGTTTCATGGTCATCATAGACTTTTAACTCCAGATTTTTCTATTAGACTCAAACTTCATCTCTTGCAGTGGTATTATAAACCTGGTCCCAGAACATTATGCTGATTCTCTGGACTACTAGTCCAGTGACGATACCACGACCAACCTTATGGTGCTAATGATATTAATGATCTGAAGAAGAAATGATCCACGTGTCTGCTGAGGTAAAATGATGTGATGAAATTTTACCTCCCTGGAGCAGCTGAAGGTGTGGGAAACATAAACTGACAGCAGTGATGGGCACGATTCTCCCATTTGCATACTAAGTTCTCTCACCAGCTTGAAAACCAGAGTGATTTTGCGCTGGTTCTAGGAGTGACGCTAAAATGTTGTTCTTTCGAGGAAGCTCTTCAGGACAAAGAGACAGCATTTTTTAAAAAAGTGTGGTTCGGAAAACAGCTGCTCCTCAGAGTTAATGGACCTCTGTCAAGTGATATAAATAACAACATTAATCCTCCCTTTGAAACTGCCTGGACCTGTCAATCAAAAGGCTTTTAAAAGGCAATGGTCTGTGAAAATGAACATAAACAATGCAGTTCAAAGCTTTTAGCTTTGCTTCAGGGGCAGCATGGTAGCATAGTGGTTAGCATCAATGCTTCACAGCTCCAGGGTCCCAGGTTCGATTCCCGGCTGGGTCACTGTCTGTGTGGAGTCTGCACGTCCTCCCCGTGTGTGCGTGGGTTTCCTCCGGGTGCTCCGGTTTCCTCCCACAGTCCAAAGATGTGCGGGTTAGGTGGATTGGCCATGCTAAATTGCCCGTAGTGTCCTAAAAAAAAGTAAGGTTAAGGGGGAGTTGTTGGGTTACGGGTATAGGGTAGATACGTGAGTTTGAGCAGGGTAATCATTGCTCGGCACAACATCGAGGGCTGAAGGGCCTGTTCTGTGCTGTACTGTTCTAAATTCTAAATTTTAGCCTTCTACGCCTGCACCAGATTAAAGGGAAGACATTTACCTTCATCTCACAGATCTTTGAATTTGGCATGCTGGCAGACAGTTTATAGGTTTAAGACAGAAGACAGGGGCGGTGGTAACAGAGTGCTGTTCTCGCTGGACTAATAATCCAGAGACCCAGGATAATGAGCTGGGGATCCGGGTTTGAATCTTACTACAGCAGGTGATGGGATTAAAACTCAAACTATCTGGAATTAAAAGTCTAATGATGATCATGAAGTCATTGTCGATTGTCGTAAAATAACATCTGGTTCACTAATGGCCTTTAGTGAAGGAAATCTGCCATCTTTACATGATCTGGCCCACATGTGACTCCAGACCTACGGCAATGTGGTTCACTCTTAACTGCGTACCCCTCAAGGGCAATTAGGGATGGGCAATAAATGCTGGCACAGCCTGAGGGGGCAGCATTCTCCCCTACCCGGCGTGGCAGAGGGTGCCGGTGTAGGGGAGTAGCGCCAACCACTCAGGGGTCGGGCCTCCCCAAAGGTGGGGAATTCTCCCCACCTTTGGGGGCCAGCCCCGCGCCGGAGCGGTTTGCACCAGAAGACTGGCGGAAAAAACCGGCGCCCCGGCAGCGGGGCTGGCCAAAAGGCTTTCGCCGGTCGGCGCATGCGCCGGAAGTGACATCAGCGGCAGCTGGCCGCTGATGTCACTGCAGGCGCATGCGCGGTGTGGGTTCTCTTCCGCTTCCGCCATGGCGAAGGCTGTGGCGACCGCGGAGGAAAATAGTGCACCCAGGGCACAGGCCCGGAGTCTGAGCGGGGGCCCCCGATCGCAGGCCAGGCTACCGTGGGGGCACCCCCCAGGGTTCGATTGCCCCCCGCCCCCCCCAGGACCCCGGGGCCCGCTTGCGCCGCTGATCCCGCCGTTCCAGAGGTGGTTCAAACCTCGGCGGCGGGAGAGGCCTACGAGCGGCGGGACTTCGGCCCATCCGGGCCGGAGAATCACCGCAGGGGCCTCTCCGATCGGAGTGGCGAGATTCCTGCCCCCGCCACTTCCCGGGTGGCGGAGAATCTCTGCCACGGCGGGGGCGGGATTTTCGGCGGCCCCAGGCGATTCTCCAACCCTGCTGGGGGTCGGAGAATTTCGCCCAGCCCCATGAACGAATAAAAAAAAGATGGGAAGGCTTTCACTCTCTTCTCGGGGATCTTTAATTTTAACCTGCAGACAAACAGTTTAAAGTATTTAAAGGCTGCAGATGGGAAAACCTAACAACCCCATCCCAGGAAATCTGATCCCCTCCAATGACTTTGGGGAAGAAATTGATGTATTTTGATAGAATAAGATCCCTCTTGCAAGTGATATCTGTTGGACACAACACAAAGCAAGGGATCCTCATCAGATTCAGAAGGTCCTTGAGTTATAGAAGGAGAGAAAATGGTGGAGTCCTCTTTGGCGTCGTTGCCACCTCAGTGGAGGCCTGAGAGGTTAGTGGACATCTTAACATGTGAATTTAAGAAGCAGCAACAAGCGGTCGCTGAGGATCTGGTGAAGGCGATTGAGGGGCCGTGGCACCTATTAGGGCATCCTTGGACAGGATAGATCCATGGACAGAGGTAAAGGGGGCAAGGATCAAGTAGGTGGAGAAGGCACTCACTGCCCATAACCATTGGATTGTCTCTTTGGGGGCAGAGATGGCATTGCTGGCGGAGGTGTGGAGGGAGCTGAAGGCTACAGTCGATGATCTGGAGAATCCCTCCAGATGGCAGAATTCATAGAATCATAGAGTATACAGTGCAGAAGGAGGACATTCGGTCCATCAAGTCTGCACCGGCCCTTGGAAAGAGCGCCCTACTTAAGCCCATGCCTTCGCCCTTGCCGCACCTAACCTTTTTTTTGGACACTAAGGGAAATTTATCCTGGACAATCCACCTAACCTGCACACCTTTGGGCTGTGGGAGGAAACCGGAGCACCCGGAGGAAACCCACGCACAAGTGAGGAGAACGTACAGACTCCACACAGACAGTGACCCAAGCCGGGAATCAAACCTGGGATCTTGGACCTGTGAAGCAACTGTGCTAACCACAATGCTACCATGCTGCCCTAATTGTTGGGTTGCCGGATAGCTTGGAAGGTACAAAACACCACAGATTACATCTGTAAGATGTTTGTAAAGTTGGTAGGGGAGGGGATCTTTCCGACTCCTCCTGAGTTGCACCGGATGCATCTTTTCTTGAGGCAGGTGCCCAGGTCGGGGAAGCCACCACGGGTGATCATTCAGGTTCCTTAGGTACTGGGACAAGGAACATGTCCTGAGATGGTGAAGGACTACCAAGATGGAGAATGGGATGGCCATGCCATCAGAATATACCAGGATTCAGGGCAGCACGGTGGCGTAGTGGGTTAGCACTGCTGCCTCACGGCGCCGAGGTCCCAGGTTCGATCCCGGCTCTGGGTCACTATCCGTGTGGAGTTTGCACATTCTCCCCGTGTTTGCGTGGGTTTCGCCCCCACAATCCAAAGATGTGCAGGGTAGGCGGATTGGCCGCGCTAAATTGCCCCTTAATTGGAAAAAATGAATTGGGTACTCTAAATACATATAAGTATAAATAAGGCCAATGTGGTAAGAGCAACATGCGATTTGGGATTGTGTACCCCGCTTATCTTTGGGTCACCTACAAGGACAGAGACTACTGTCGATACATCGGACGAAGGAAATTACTTTGTTAATAGAAACGGATTGGGATGGAACTGAAGTGCTTGAGGACTATGGAGGGGTTGGAGTGGTTTAGGGATATGTTTTTGGAGAGTAGGTTTGCCAGTCTAGATGAGGTTGTGGAGCGGTTTCAGCTCCTGAAGGGGTATGTATTCAGATACTTTCAGGTGTGCAATTTTGTGTGTAAGGAGCTTCCTTTGTATCCCCTGGTACTGGCGCCTTCCCTTATTGATAGGGTCCTTCCTTGGACGAGCTGGGGAGGGAAGGATCTCAGACATTTATGCAAAATTGTTGGTGATGGAGCAGGTTTCACTGGAAGAAGGAAAGAGGAAATGGGAGGACGAGCTGGATTTGGTCTTTGGCGGCGAGTGAGGAATGAGGCACTTCATAGGGTTAACTTTACCTACTCGTGAACAAGCTTAAGTCTGATATGGTTCAAGCTGGAGCATAGGGCGCACCTGACCAGCGCACATATGAGTGGGTTCTTCTTGTGGGTGTTCTAGGGCACCAGTAAACCATGCCACATGTTCTAGCCTTGCCCAAGCTTTTTAATTTTTGGGTCCCCTTTTTGAAACAATGTCATGCATTTTGGGTGTTAATTGGAGTTGTGCCCATTAGTGGCCATTTCTGGAGTGTCGGACTTGCCAGTGTTGCAGGCAGGGTCAAAGGCAGTTGTCTTGGCCTTCATCTCCCTAATAGCCTGGAGGTGAGTCTTGCTACATGGAGATCCCTGGTGCCTCCTAATGCTTCGGCCTGGTTCGGGGAGCTGATAGAATTTCTGTACCTTGAGAAAATCAGTCTTACAACACCAGGTTAAAGTCCTGGAAGGAGCAGTGCTCCAAAAGGTGATGTTGGAAACAAACCTGTTGGACTTTAACCTGGTGTTGTAAGACTTCTTACTGTGCTCACCCCAGTCCAACGGCGGTATCGCCACATCTTGAGAAAATCAAGTATACGATGAGGGGGTTGGTGGACGGGTTTTACTCAAGGTGGCTTCTTCTGTCAGCTGTTAGGGGGTCAGTCTACTCTAACCTTGGTATAAAACTGGGTTGTGTTGTGTTGGGGTTATCTTTGTATTATTGAAAAAGTTTGTTTGAATAAACATATATTTAAAAAAAGAAACAATCGTACCAATGAAGAAGAATTATACGCTCAAAGGATCATCAAACGATAGATCAAGTATAAAAGATTCAAAGTGAGGAAAAGTCAAGTTTACTAAGCTGAGATGTGAACAGTGAACGATTTGATGGTAATTTATTCAAATTATTTTATTCTGACCTGATGCATAGACATTGCCACCAACTTCCTCGCATGAACTTCTTGTCCCTGACCCATGGATATTGCTCTACAACCTAAAGAAAAGACATAGTTCTCATTGACACAGAGCATTTTTCAGTCTGCATTATAACTATCATCAACTTAAATATGAACAAGAGTTAGCCACAATAATAGAAAAATACTAACTGAAGGGTTTTATCAGTGATAACCCTGGGGTATGACCCCCAGAGTATAACATTTGTGAGATTCTGTACCAGAAGATATTGACATTTTGTATTCAACAGCATTCATTCAGTCATTTGACATCAATTGTGATCAAAGCAATCATTTAGCTGTCATTTAACATCGCAAGCAGCGTAACTGCCATCATTGCCATCAACTTCTCAAAACTGCAACACTCCAACATTTGGAATTAGCAAAATTATTTCCCTTAAGCATCCCATCACCAAAAAGCAGAATGGAATTTGAAAATGAAATGAAAATCGCTTATTGTCACGAGTAGGCTTCAATGAAGTTACTGTGAAAAGCCCCTAGTCGCCACATTCCGGCGCCTGTCCGGGGAGGCTGGTACGGGAATCGAACTGTGCTGCTGGCCTGCTTGGTCTGCTTTAAAAGCCAACGGTTTACCAGCCCCTTTGTTCTCCATATTTCCGAATGTCTATTTCTTCAAACATCCTGGGCGCAATTCTCCCAACGGGAGACTAAGTGCCGACGCTGGAGTGAAAATCGGAGTGTTTCACTCCGGCGTCGGAGGCCGCTCCTCTCCCCCTATTCTCCCACCCCCAGGGGGCTAGGAGTGGCACAGCGTCAATTTCGCCCGCCGGGCCTTGGCGCCGCATCAAAGCGGCGCCGCATAAATGACACGACCGGCGGCGCTTATATGACATCACCCGCGCATGTGCAGGTTGACCAGCGCCAACCCGCGCATGCGCGATTGCCGTCCTCCCCCGGGCGCCCCACAAGACATGGAGGATTGATCTTGCGGGGCGGCGGAGGAAAAACAGTGCATCCTTTAGAGACGCCGGCCCGCCAATCGGTGGGCAACGATCGCGGGCCAGACCCCTACTGAGCACCCCCTGGTGCTCGATCCTCCCTCCCCCACCCACAGGCCACACACGCAGCGTTCGTGCACTGTTCACGCCGGCAGCGACCAGGTGTGGTTGGCGCCAGCGTGAATCCATTGGATTGGGCAGGCCGCTCGGCCCATCCGGGCCGGAGAATCACCGCTCGCCTGTTAGAAACGGCGAGCGGCGATTCTCCGAGTGGCCTGTCGTGAAACACGGGATGCTGCTGTTTGGGGGGGGGGAGAATCGCGTGCGGGTGTCAGGGCAGCGTGGCGCGAATTGCCCGGCACTCCCGCGTATCACCCGGCGTGGGGGTCGGAGAATCGCACCCCCTAAAATTGAGCAAAAGTTTTCAACCTGCAAACTTTCTGTTGAATGCGAATGGTGTCAAAGTTTTCTCAGGTTTACTTCTTGCTTCTCCAATAATTCTCTTATGAGGCACATCTATATTAATGTTATTTACTTCTAAATTGAACAACCAGAATTATAGCACAGTCCTCTGGAGAATACCCAAGATGAAACTTTCATTTACCCTTTCTTGACTACGGATGTCTGATTCTCTTTAGAACAAACGACAAATAAACTTTCAGCACAGTAACAGACCCTACGGCCCTCCAAGCCAGCACCGACCAAGCTTCCCGTCTAAATTATATCCCCCTACCCTTCCTGGGACCATATCCCTCTATTTCCATCCTATTCATGTATTTGTCAAGGCGCCCTGAAAAGTCACTATCATATCTGCTTCCACTACTTCCCCCAGCAGCGCATTCCGTGCTCCCACCACCCACTGTGTAAACAACTTGTCTCGTACATCTCCTTTAAACTTGCCCCTTAAACCTCTTGTTCTGGTATTTGTTCTAGTGGTGGCTCTCTGTGCCACAAGACTCTGTGAGGACCACTGTAGACTTTTATACTGGTTTCAAGCTAGGTAATCTTCAAGCTTCCATTCCTCACCAAAAACAAACTGAGATTCGGCCTTACTTGCATTAAATGTGGTGAAAGATGAAAAGACTTGATGGGCCGAATGGCCTTCGTCTGCACTGCAAATTCTTTGATTCTATGATTTGGTTTTTACTCTGTTTACAGTGCATTTGTTTTGATTATCTACTCTTGGCGAGCTCCAAACCGCACAAGATGCAAACTGCAACGAACTCAACAAACATGTTGACAAATTGAAACCATGGTACATTCCTTAACCCCACCCATCTCACAACAATGTAGCCTGAGCTAGGAATTCTTCAAACTGAGCTGCAGATTGATTACCCTTCATTAAAAATGTATTTGTCGCTTTGATGAACTAAATGGATTTTATAACCTTTCATGGCTCACTGAATGCTTTGAAACCAATTTAGTTCTAACTCCCAAAACAAAATCTCTGGACTGCCATTATTACAAGGATTCCAATTGTTGCTCTTTTTAACTGGATACTGATATGACAGTTATTAATGATGATATTGCTTTTCAGAGTCGCCAGGTATCAAATGATACCACCACAAGGTTTTACCAGATATCAATCAAAGACCAAAGAACCAGTTAGTTAGTTCAAGTCCAATGATAGTTTATTTACACACAAGAATTGATTAGACATGCAACATAAAACATTACAAGCTAAATTACACCTAACACTACAACAACCTGTACTTAACTTCAGGCACCCGGCTTTATGCAGAGGAGCAAGACCTTTGTTCGGATCTTGCTTGGCTGGGTCTGGAAAAGTGACTTTGTTTCTGCTGAGCTCAACAGTGTGGTAGCAATCGTTGGTCTTGAACATGTCTTCTGGCCGTGATGCTACACTTGGTTTTAGGCGTAGGTCGGGGCCAAGAGAGACTGAGCACCGGGGCCAAGAGAGACTGAACACATGGCAGTGTCTCTCTTTATCCTTCTGGGGTTTGGTGCTCTTTTGGGCGGTCTTTAGCTTTGGGCCTAATAATTCGGCAGGCTTCAATTACTGCCTTCGATTTTGGCCAAGAAAGGGGCGGGTGCCTTGATGGCGGGGCTTGTCCTGAGCGGTCATTGACCTTGGCTTTTTGGGCTCCCTGAGCAAAGAGAGTGGCGCCAATGAGTCTGTTTCTGTATATGTTACCTGAGTACAGGTCTTTTGTTCTGGGGAAATAGGCCATTAGAATGCAAAGTAGCTAGGGGTTTTGATAGTGTCTAGTTATCTGAGTTGCCAATATACATAAGCTCTGAGCGTCTGAGTCCTGGGTTGACTATATTTCCCATGGTCCTTTGTAGGTGGCCATATTTCCCGGGATCCTTTGTAAGTGGCCGTCCCAGATGGCTACACAATCAACACATCTCCAGTTCTTTAGCTAAGTAAGTCCATCTGCTCTCGTATAGCTTCGATTCTGACCTTATTAAGCAAACAAGGGTCAGCCTTTGAACTGCCATTGTTTTTAGCTGTATTGGCAATCGCTAAATCCCAGAATTGTAATTACCTTACCCTTACAACTCTAATCTTCCCAGAATTAAAAATTAAGTCTAAGATGTTGACATGAACCACAATCTAGATATTTACAACAGCACAGATGGTAGGATAGTCACAGTGTCAACAACAAGTAGAGGAAAGGATGAGTTACCTCATTTGTACAACAAAGTGTTATGGGCCAGGGTTTAGAGAACCTCAAATTGTATCATGGAGTTCACCTGACCCACAACTTTTAACAGATTGTGGTATAGGGAGCACACGGTCCACTCTACAAGTGGGGTACAGCAGAAATGGAAAGTATTTTTTAGAGCAAAACAATGTTTATTCTATGAACTCAAGTTAACCTTTTTAAAACATACAGTGAACATCTTAGCAACCATCAATTCAAATACAACCCCCAAAGAATACAACACTAAGTAATCCTTAATAACTTCCCAAACAACATCCAGAAGACAAAAGAAACACCTTTAACAGAAGCACATTAGGTTTACATTCACTACTGAAAACATTTATAATTCTGAATTCACCAAACGATCAAGAGAGAGTGTTTTCATGGCAGAGAGATCAACAGTACCCCTGCTCTGTCTGGCGTAAGCTCCAACACTGAAAAGAAAACTGAAACACACCCTGCAGCAAACAGCCTAAAACAAAAGTAAAAAGCTGACAGACAACCCAGCTCCACCCACTCTCTGACATCACTGCAGTAGTAAACACCGATTTCTTAAAGGTATTCTCACTACAGATATTTATATACACACCCATTTATAAACACCCATTTCTTAAAGGTACTCTCAGATGCCACCTCCCCCCAAGAAAAAAAAAACCATTAACTTCAAGATGGTATAATTTTTCACCTTTTCACTATCCTTTAAGCAATGCACACAGTAAATATACCTTTCTGTTTCAAAATAAACAACACACGCAAACAGGTGCAATAATATAGTCCATTTTTGTTTTTCTTCCTCCAACTCAAATCCTTACTGATTAACAATCTCTTTGAACAAGAAGGTCTCTGCATGATCCGTCCATTTCTCTATGCCTCGGCATTTCTCTTTGTAGTCAGATATTTTAGTTCAATCTGATCGCAGAGTCCCTTGTAATTCTCCAGTACAGGAGCATTGGTGATCACAGATTTCAGGCAGTCAAATGCCTGTTGAATGTCCGCTGTCCACTGAAATTTTCGACGTTTCTTCAGCAAGTCCATCAGTAGAGCAATTATGCTATAAAACTTTTGTACAAATGTTCGATGAAATCCACCCATGCCAAGTAATCACATTATTTCCCTTTGACTTGAGGGTATCGGAAAATCCTCAGGGAAAGTGAATTGGGCTTTTCTAAATTCACTTTTGGCGAGGTTATTACCAAACCCGCCTGCTGCCGTTGATTGAATTATTCCATCAGATGTTTCAAATGTTCTGTCCATGTCTGGCTGAAAATTACCAGATCGTCATTGTATACCGCACAATTGGGCAATCCTGAAACAATTTTGTTGGTTAACCGTTGAAATGTGGCTGGTGGGTTTTTTATGCCAAATGGCATAACTTTGAATTGGTATACAGCATCTGGAGTCACAAAAGCTGAAATCTCCTTCACCCTTACAGATAAAGATACCTGCCTGTGACCTTTCAGTAAATCCAGTTTGGAAATAAAAGCTGATTGTCCCACTTTCTCAATGCAATCCTCCAAACGTGGGATACGACAAGAGTCCATTCTTGTAACTGCGTTAACCTTTCTACAGTCCACACACAAAACGTTGGGTACCATCTGGTTTAGGTACCATCACTTATTGCTGAGCTTCATTGACTGCAACCCACTTCAATTATGCAATTTTTAAGCATACTCTCAATCTCTTTGTCAACCTGTGCCAATTTTAAAGGGTTAAGTCTATATGGATGTTGTTTGATTGGAACAGCATTCCCTAAATCTGCATCATGTATAGCCATTTTAGTACTTCCTAATGTATCTCTACAAACTTGCCCACACGATATGAATAACTCTTTCTGGTCAGTTCGTTTTTCCTCTGGAAGGTTACTCAACACTTTATCCTAATTTTTAAGAAAATCATTGTTTTCCAATTTAATTTGAGGTATGTAAAATTAACAGTCATCTGGATTTGGTTCGTCACTTTGAGTTAGAATCATTAAACTTCCTGCTTTTTCTCTCCTTCCCTTTCAAAGTACCTTTTAAGCATATTCACATGACACACTCGGTGAGTCTTCCTTCTATCTGGTGTTTTTACCACATAATTCACCTCACTTAATTTCCTTTCAATCTGATAAGGTCCACAAAACCTTGCTATTAAAAGTTCACTACTGGTAACAATACTAAAACCTTATCTCCACTACGAACTTTGGATTTCTTGTCCGCTACCCGTTTTATCACATTTTGTGCAACTTTTAAATGTTGTCTTGCCAATTCACCTGCTCTATTTAATCGTTCCCTAAAATTTGACACGTAATCCAAAAATGTAAGTTCTGATTTTTCACTCACCAATTTTTCCTCACTCAATTTAAGTGATCCTCTTACCTCATGACTAAAAATTAATTCAAAAGAACTAAATTTGGTTGACTCATTAGGTGCATCCCTAATTGCAAACCATAAGAATAGAATTCCTTTTTCCAAATTCTCTGGATAATCGTGACAATAAGCCCTCAACATTATCTTTAATGTCTGATGCCACCTTTCTAACGCTCCCTGCGATTCTGGATAGTAGGCAGTTAATTTAAATTATTCTATTTCTAAGCTATCCATAACTTCTTTGAATAACCTTGAGGTAAAATTCGATCCTTGATCTGATTATATTTCTGTGGGTAGTCCATATCTAGTAAAGAATTTAAGTAACTCTCTACAATCTTTTTAGCTGTAATATTACAGCTAAAATGGTTGACTCCCCATTTGGCAGCATGGTAGCATGGTGGTTAGCATAAATGCTTCACAGCTCCAGGGTCCAAGGTTCGGTTCCCGGCTGGGTCACTGTCTGTGCGGAGTCTGCACGTCCTCCCCGTGTGTGCGTGGGTTTCCTCCCACAGTCCAAAGATGTGCGGGTTAGGTGGATTGGCCATGCTAAATTGCCCATAGTGTCCTAAAAAGTAGGGGGGGGTTGTTGGGTTACGGGTATAGGGTGGATACGTGGGTTTGAGTAGGGTGATCATTGCTCGGCACAACATCGAGGGCTGAAGGGCCTGTTCTATGTCTATTACGTACTGGAATGGCCTCTGGAAACCGAGCAGACACATACATTATCCTCAAAAGATATTGATTTCTCTCCTTTCATTTTAGGAAGTGGTCCTACACAATCAATTAGGACCCATGTAAAAGGTTCCGCAAATGCTGGAATGGGTATTAAGGGCGCTGGTTTTTTCACTGCTTGAGGTTTCCCTATCACTTGACATGTATGACATGATTGACAAAATTTAACTACGTCTTTATGTAGTCCAGGCCAATAAAAATGTTTCTGGACTTGAGTTTTCCTTATTCCCAAATACCTCCCACTGGCACCTCATGTGCAACTCGCAACAGCTCCTTTCTATATCCTACCGGCAAAACTACTTGATGAACTTCGGCCCAACTTCGGCCCACAGGGGCTGGTTTAGCTCACCAGGCTAAATCGCTGGCTTTTAAAGCAGACCAAGCAGACCAGCAGCACGGTTCGATTCCCGTACCAGCCTCCCCGGACAGGCACCGGAATGTGGTGACTAGGAGCTTTTCACAGTAACTTCATTGAAGCCTACTCGTGACAATAAGCGATTTTCATTTCATTTAATTTCATTTTCATCCGCCTGCATATGTGAACGTCTCCATTTTCTCTTCAAGACATCACTTTTACGGTAATAACCCTCTGGTATACACTCAGATTCCTATTCCTTGTATGCTTTCTGATACATCCGTTTTATTTCTATATATTTCTGTTGTAACTCCGCCAATTATCCCGAACTAAAAATATCCGCCTCATCCTCCAGCTGTTCTTGTTCTTTTTCAACAATCTGATCAAAAATCGTTTCTGATAATTGCACTTCAACTTCATCTTCAATCTTTGATTTCTCGTCTTGTCTTAAACTGTGACTTTGCGACCTTGTTACTACACAATCCGGAAAAATCCCAGGATATTCGTCCTTCAACACTTCAGTTGTCTGATTTTTCCACTGGCTTATCCATCACAGTAGGAATCACTCTCACCTGCGATCCAGCTATATCATTACCCAAGATAAACTGTATTCCTGGACAAGATAGCTTCTCTATTTTTCCTACTACCACTTCACCACTCTTCACTGGACTTTCCAACCTGACCTTATATAATTGAACACTACTCCTCTCACCCTGAATTCCACATCTTACCACCCTTTCTGGCAACATTCTTCCCAAACTACATAACTCCTCCTCTCTTACCATTAAAGATTGACTAGCTCCCGTATCTCTTAAAATTGTGACTTCTTTACCTGCTCCTCCTGAAACATATGAGTAAACTTTACCCACACAAGTAAATTCTTTAAAGAGATCTGACACCTTCTTATCAATCACCTCTTGATCAGGCTGTGTAATCTTTTGCACCTCCTTCACTTCACTTGACTTTCCTTTATCACTGTAACAAACCCCATTGTCTTATCCTGTTTTACCACATCAGCCTTCCCAGTGCTTTTCTTCAACCACCAACATTGTGACTTTACATGGCCTAGTTTATTACAGTGAAAACATTTGAAACTTTTCATTTCTTTTCCACCCTCCTGGATTTCTTTTTTAATCTGAGGTACACTCTCCTTATTATCTCCCATCAAATCACCTTTGCCTCCATCACTTGAGTATTTCTCATGTTCCCAGTTTCGATCCATCACCAGCTGAGACTGATGTTGGAAACCAAGCTTTGATTTATGAACTAATTCATAATCATCTGCCATTTCAGCTGCTAATCTCACTGTTTTAACCCTCTGTTCTTCCACATGAGTTCTCACTACATCAGGAATTGACTTTTTAAACTCCTCCAAAAGTATAATTTCTCTGAGAACTTCATGGGCGCGATTCTCTGCACCTGCAAAAAATCGCGAAACTGTCGTAAAAAACGGGCGCGTTTTACGACGGTCGGGAAGGGTCCATTTCCCGACGTATTCACTTCCGGCAAATGGGCTAGTAACGCGGCCGCGTCAATCGACACGATCACGCCCACATGACGCCGCCCGACGCCGTAAAAAGGCGCGGGCGAGCACAGAATCTGTCGGCCATGATGTCGGAGTCCAGGAGAGCTGCACCTCGTTTTGTGGAGGCCAATGTCGAGACTCTGCTCGATGCTGTCGAGCAGAGGAGGGGCATCCTCCGCCCGCGGAGAGGGCATCGCCAACCTGCCAGCGCGGTACGCCAGGCCTGGCGTGAGGTGGCCGCTGCCGTCAGTGCTGTGGGGCAGAACCCTCGCTCTGCAGAGCAGTGCCGGAAAAAGCTACACGACCTCACCAGGGCTGCCAGGGTAAGTGCCAAGAAGGTGCCCCCTGGTCACAACCATCCCTCCCCCCCCCCCCTTTACCTAATCACCCACCTCCCCCCGTGGCACGGGGGGTGGAGGGGGATTGGGCCAGAGTTATTTGAGGATGGCTCACAAAGTTGTCACAGACCCAGCGTCTGGCCCCGTGGAGAGATGCAATCGTCTTATGACAACTTGACCCCCAAACTGTGCCAGTATCTGAACGGACTGCTGATACCTGCCGTATTGTAATGATCTACCTATGTACCCTCCCCCAACAGGCCAAGTCCGCTCACAACAACCGTGAGCGGCACAAGACTGGAGGGGGTTCGCCCAACCTGCACCCCCTCACCACCTTTGAGCAGAGGGCACTGGACCTTGTTGGGGGGTCTGCCACCCGGGATGTCGCGCTATGCGAGGTTGGCGGATCTGCAGCAAGTGAGACAACCCTCCTTGAAAAACACCCACCCCTCCCCCATCCTCTGTCCCTTCACACACCCTGCCCACTTGGACACCTCCCCCATCCTCTGTCCCTTCACACACCCTGCCCACTGGGATACGTCCCCCATCCTCTGTCCCTTCACACACCCTGCCCACTGGGATACGTCCCCCATCCTCTGTCCCTTCAAACGCTGCCCACTGGGACCGTCCAGCGGCCTGCCGAGCAAATCTAAATAACCCGTCTCATTCTCTTCCCTAGGACGTGATGCCGAACGACCAGAGCCGTCTGGCTGCAGACGGACACAGGCATCTTCCGCCACCTCACCCGGGGCCGCACGACAGAGGGTGCCCGATCAGCGGGGAGCCCCATCCTCCCCAACCCAATCTGCGGATCAGGACGCCCAGAGGGTGGCGATAACACAACCCCCGGAAATGGCCAGGGATAACCCTCCGGACTCTGAGCGGCCCCACACCATTGAGGAGGGGCTAAATTGCGAAAACATCGGGCTTGCGGCACTGCTATCTCCCACAACATCCATCATCCCAGAGACACTCACCCCGGCGGGCCTATTTAGTGATGAGTCTCCTGGGTCACAGTCTGGTTTGCACATCACAGCTGAGCAGGTACAGCAGGTGGAGGTCGGAGCAACCGAGGGCCCGGACTCGCGGAGGCCAGACCAGGCCCAGGATGCAGCTGGCTCCCAGACGTTTTCGGAGTTCCTGGCGTTTCTCAACCCACCCACACAGCCGATGCCTCAAGAAACCCAGGGAAACAACGACGGGATGAGGGCTTCCTTCCAGACTCTGCAGACGCTGTTAGAGGAGTCGAACCGCGTCCACGAGCAGGGAGTGGTGCCGCTCATGGCAGAGACCCAGTCCGACACCGCACGGGTGGCATCCGCGGTGGAGGCAATGGGTCAGGTGATGCAAGGCATTGGGGTTCATATGCACGCGTCATCCTCGGCCCTGGACAGGGTTGCCCTCTCACAGGCAGCAATGTGCCAGAGGCAAAACGATATTGCCGGCGCCCTGCAGGCCTTGGCCCAGTCTCACCAGGTCATTGCCCAGTCGCAGCAGTCAGTCGCCGAGAGCATCAACCGCCTGACACATGTGCTGGATGGCGTCGTGCACTCACAGGTTGAGATCGCACAGTCCCTGGCGGGAATGTCTAACTCCCTGGACTCCGTCTCTGCAAACCTTCGGATCCTGGTGGATACCGTTGCAGGCCTCCAGGACTGGCAGCGCCAGGTGTCGGTGGTGCGACGGGGCACCTCCCTGCTCGCACCTCTGTCCCAAAGTGAGGCCCGGGGGCCACCGGGCTCCCCGAGGGAGGAGGAGGTTTCGGGGCCCGTCCCATTAAGTCCATCACGGGACGTCCCGGAATTCACGGCCTCCCCCCGTCCCATCCCTGGTGCATCGGGTGGGCAGCAGGCAGAGCAGGGTGGCACAATGTCACCCGAGACGCCCGCAGAGCAGCCTGGCCCATCAAGGCCGGGTCGCCCCAGGAAACGCTTGGCCAAGGAGAAACGAGTCGAGGGGGGTGATTCGCAGCAATCCTCCTCCACTCCTGCTGTATCATCTGGGGAGTCACTTAGACGTAGTGGTAGGGCCCGTAAGGCAACTAAGATAGACACTGAGTAAGTTGGCACGGGTGAAGGGCACAGTTTAGTTGTAGGGGCTAGGGCACCTGTAAATAATTGTTAACATTAAACGCACTGTTCCACCTTACTTGTAATACCGTGTGATTGTTCCACAGCCACAGGATTTGTGATGGTGACCGAGTGTCGTTGGGGTTGACGAGTGATGAAACTTCGGTGCCGGGTGTGCAGTCCCTGCCCCCCCCCCCAACCCCTCCCACAGCTAGCCCACGCGGGCACGTGATGGAGTGTCAGTGACGATCTCAGCGGCCACCAAGGTGGATGGTTCAGCTATTGCCATGGGTCAGACTCTCTCTAACGATTCTGAGCTCACAGCTCATCGCAGAGCGGGCTGTCATCATTCCACATGGCACTGATCACACCCGCTGACACAGCCATCAATGTTGTGCCATACCGTCTGGACCCAGTGGTAAGGGTGATGTCGAAGTGGAGCAGGGTACACTGAGAGGGGGTGGGGGGGGGGGGGGGGTTGTGGTGGTGGAAGTTATGTGTTGACCCTCTGCACGACTAGCGATGCAGGTGGTGGTTTGGTGTTCAGCGGGAACGTCACATGCGATGCGTGAACCGTGCTGCCACCAAGGCGTTGCGTGCCCGCCGTCCTTGCCGGGTCTGTCGTGCCGCCTCCTGGACATCACCAGCACCTGGGTCGTGTCTGCGTGCTGCGCCCGCCACTCCACCAGCCTCCTCCTCCTCCTCCTCCTCCCCTCCTCCTCCTCCTCCTCCTCCTGTGTGCTGGCACCACTGCCACTGGCTTCTCCCTCTGCCTCCTGCAGCAGGTCATCTCCCCTCTGCATCGCGATGTTGTGCAGCGCACAGCAGACCACTACAATGCGAGCGACCCTTTCGGCCTGGTACTGCAGGGCCCCTCCGGAGCGGTCCAGGCACCTGAATCTCATCTTCAGGAGGCCAAGGCAGCGCTCCACCACACCCCTGGTTGCTGCATGGGCCTCGTTGTATCGTGTTTCCGCATTGGTCTGAGGCCTCCGTATAGGCGTCATCAGCCAAGACCTCAGCGGATAACCCCTGTCGCCTAGCAACCAGCCCCTCAGCCAGGGGGGACGTCCCTCAAACATCGCAGGTATGAACGACTGCGCCAGTATGTAGGAGTCATGCACACTCCCTGGGAACCTTGCACAGACAGTCATGATCCTCATGTGGGGGTCGCATACCACCTGGATATTCATGGAGTATGTCCCCCTTCTGTTTGTGAACACATCCCTGTCCCCTGCAGGCGGGCACATGGGGACGTGAACACAATCGATTGCCCCCTGCACCCTTGGTATCCCGGCCACGCTGGCAAATCCACGAGCTCGTGACTCTTGACTTGCTTGGTCCTCGGGAAAGGTGATGTAGCGGTCCGCGATGGCATAGAGGGCGTCGGTCACATCCCGGATACACCTGTGGACCGATGACTGGGAGATCCCGGAGACATCCCCGCTCGGAGACTGGAAGGAGCCGGTAGCATAGAAGTTAAGAGCGACCGTCACCTTGATGGCAACCGGGATCGCGTGTCCTCCCCCCGTTCCACGTGGGGCGAGGTGCGACAGGAGTTGGCAGATATGTATCACCGTCTGCCTACTCAGCCGGAGTCTCCTCCTGCAGATGATGTCCGTCATTGTTAGGAAAGAGACCCGGACACGGTACACCCTCGGCTTTGGTCGTCGCCTCTGGCGCCGTGGCTGCACCCTCACTCTCTCCTCTTCCTCTTCCTCCTCATCCTCCTCCTCCCCATGCTGCTCGACGACTGGCAACTCCTCGGCCCTTCCCTCTGCTGCTGCAGCTGGCCCTGCATCCACTGCGGGTTGTGGCTGTGGATGCTGCTGCATCGCCAAATGCAGTACAGTGGCCCCAACCACTGCGTAGAACATAGGTGTTCTGTTCACATACATTGTGCTAACCTACAGAAGGGTGGTAGGAGGCAGAGAAACGGGACATGTTAGACGGAGGTTAGTCGACACCTCGGCAGCTGCCTGCCACGGGATACCTGTGTGTCCCGGTGGCCTGATCGCGCTGCTGACACGCGGGCAGCCTAACCCCTGGTCACTTTCTGCATCCAACGGCCAGTAAACTATGTCCTCCTCACGGGTGCGTCAGTGGCCTGTGGCCGTAAGCCACAGGGCAACCAGCGGCCGTGTCCTTGTGACCGGCACACCATGGCATGGTGGCAGACATTTTGTTACGGGGTTGGACGGCTCACTCGCTCACTCTCTACCTAACCCCCCCCCACTCCCACTCCCCCCCGTCTCCCCCACTCCCCCCCCGTCTCCCCCACTCCCCAACTCCCCCCCCGTCCCCCCGTCTCCCCCACTCCCCCCCCCGTCTCCCCCACTCCCCCCCCCGTCTCCCCCACTCCCCCCCCCGTCTCTCCCACTCCCCCCCCCACTCCCCCCTCTGTCTCCACCACTGCCCCTGCTCTGGACCCCCCCTCCCGTTCTCAGGGATGCCTTCGCCGTTGTGGCCAGACTCGAGCGGTGCGCTGAGCGGTGCGCTGAGCGGTGCGCTGAGCGGTGCGCTCACCTCCTCCAAGCTGTCGTCAGCCAGCACGACTGGTTGACAAACTTAAATAGCAGGTGTGTTTCACGCCGTGCAAACAGGGCGCGATGACGTTGGGACTTCGGCCCATCCGGGACAGTGAATAGCGGGGGGGGGGGCTATTAGTGGCGAATCTGGTCGTGTCGGGGGCGTGAAGGAGGCGTTTGTCGGGAATGGCGACTCTGAGATTTTGCGGGGTTCGGAGAATAGCGGGAGGGCGTCGGAACAGCGTCGCCGTAAAAATTTACGACCCCTGCTATTCTCCGCACCGTCGTGAGTGCGGAGAATCGCGCCCCATATGTTTGGTCTATTTTCAAAGCCCTTATTCACCTATCAAAATTACTCTGTTTGAGCCTTTCAAACTCCATGTATGTTTGATCAAATTATTTCCTTAAATTTCTAAACCTTTGTCTGTAGGCTTCAGGTACTAGTTCAGATGCACCCAAGATGGATTTTTCACCTCCACATATGTCTCAGATACCTCCTCCAGTCGTGATGCAAACACTTCACAAGCCCTACCTACCAGCTTTGTTTGAATCGGTAATACCTACATGTCCTGTGGCCATTTCATTTCTTTAGCCACCTTCTCAAATTCAATGAAAAAGGCTTCTACCTCCTTCTATTTAAATGGATTCCCACCAAGCCTTCGACTTTGACGCTCTTTCTCACTATCCTCATCACTATCATCCAAAGTTTCCCTTTACGTCTGCCAATTTTAACTGACTGTCATGTTTCATGGCCATTTTCTGAAGTTCAAACTCTCTCTCTTTATCTTTTTCCCTGATCTGTATCTCCCTTTCTCTTTCTTTTTGTTCTACTAGGGCTATTCTTTCTTTTCTCCTTTCTTCACTCTCCTTTTCTTTTTCCTCTCTCTCTCTTTCTTTTTCCTCTCTCTTCCTTTTTCCTCTCTATCTCTTTCTCTCTCTTTTTCCTCTCTCAATCTTTCTTTTTTCTCTCTATCTCTTTCTCTCTCTCTTTCTTTTTCCTCTTTCTCGTATTCAAGCTGCCTTAATTCTTTCTCATGTTCCATTTGTTTAATTTGTAACTGAATTTTTGCCATTTCCAATTAGTCAAACTATATCTCAGGCAACTTTAAATGCTTAGCCACCACCATAATTACCTCATGTTTTTGCATTTTGTGAGGTAATGTTAACTGCAATGTTTTTGCCAAATCTAACAGTCTGCTTTTAGTTTCTGCGTGTGACCGTTGCCACCCCCAAAAACTTCTGAGCCTCTGAAAGAGCCATTGTCCACAACACACTCCCTACTTAAACTAGAATACCACACCTGAAAAGCAACCACAATGTGCTCACCCCTCACTGTCTTTATGTTCACCAAGCCAATCCAATAGATACACTTTCACCCCCCTCGAGCCCCCAATTTGTTATGGGCCAGGGTTTAGAGAACCCCAAAGTGCATCATGGAGTTCACCTGACCTACAACTTTTAATAGATTGTGGTATGGGGAGCACACGGCCCACTCTACAGGTGTGGTACAGCAGAAATGGAAAAGTATTTTTTAAAGCAAAACAATGTTTATTCTATGAACTCAAGTTAACCTTTTTAAAACAAACAGTGAACATCTTAGCAACCATCAATTCAAATACAACCCCCAAAGAATACAACACTAAGTAATCCTTAATAACTTCCCAAACAACATCCAGAAGACAAAAGAAACACCTTTAACTGAAGCACATTAGGTTTGCATTCACTACTGAGAATATTTATAATTCTGAATTCACCGAATGATCAAGATTTGATTTGATTTGCTTTGATTTATTATTGTCACATGAATTAGTATGCAGTGAAAAGTATTGTTTCTTGCAAGCTGTACAAACAATGCATACCGTACATAGGGAAGGAAGGAGAGACTGCGGAAATATAATGTTACAGTTATAGCAAGGTGTAGAGCAAAGATCAACTTAATACGAGGTAGGTCCATTCAAAAGTCTGATGGCAGTAGGGAAGAAGCTGTTCTTGAGTCGGTTGGTACGTGCCCTCAAAGAGAGTCTTTTCATGGCAAAGAGATCAACAGAGTTGTCTGGCTTCAGCTCCAACAGTGAAAATGAAACTAAAACACTCCCTGCAGCCAACAGCCTAAAACAAAAGTAAAAAGCTGACAGACAGCCCAGCTCCACCCACTCTCTCACATCACTGCAGTAGTAAACACTCATTTCTTAAAGGTACTCTCACTATAGATATTTGTTTACACACCCATTTATAAACACCCATTTCTTAAAGGTAGTCTCACAAGACAAAAGCAAACGAGAGCTGACACTCTCCTGATGCTATTCATGTTGAAAATATCATAAAGGGTCTTGTTGACAAGGATTTTCTCCATTGGAAACCTAGGTTTCCTCATGGGATAAAAATAGCAATTGATCATAACCGTGGAATATTTGAAAGAAACACAGGGAATGCTAACTGATTGTAATATTCACAATGAAGACTGGGACCATACCAATTTCAAGCTTCTTGGCCAGTCCTTCAATCTGATTGCTGGGATCAGAGCCCATTGACAAGAAACAGATCAGAGGAGTTAGTGCGTCACTTTCTTCCCAGGTTGTCTCCAGGTTTAGGATCACCGGCTCTGCATATCTTGCTCCCATTGCCGCAGCAATGTAGTTTCGAGCTTGTGACAGAGTTCTGTCAGGGCACCATGACCTGAAAATTCAAAAGTCATCATCAAATCAGAGACATATAAAATTGTTCATTCACTGTTCAGGAAGAATTCACCAGTTGCGCACTAAAGTTGAAAACAGGAAATAATGCAGAGCACAGGAACTGATTTGCAGAGGGAGCAGTCCCTTCCGACAGCTCAGCTAGTTAGAAGCAGCACCCACCCTGTCATTCCTGGAAGATATGTCTGGATCTTCTGGTCCTCAGGCAATTACAGAATCACCAAATTGTTACACCACAATTGTTATTCAGCCCATTGTATCTTTGTGGCTCTCCATTGGAGAAATTTACAATAATGTCATTGCCCAGCCTTTTCCTCCCACCCCGCCCCCTCCCCATAGACATACTTATTCTTCACTTTCAGGTAACAATCTAATTCCATCTTGAATAGCTCAATTGTACCTGTCTCCACCATACTCAGACAGCAAATTCAAGGTTGTAAGTAGTCATAGAAACATAGTAAATAGGAGCAGGAAGAGGCTATTGTCCTTCCAGCCTGTTCTGCCATTCATTATGATCATGGCTGATCATTCAACTTAACAGCCTGGTCCTGCCTTCGACCATATCCTTTGATCCCCTTCTCCCTCCGTGGTATATCTCACCTTTTCTTGAAAACATACTGGGCAGGATTCTTCGCCCTGTATTCCCGCACTGACAGTGAGATCATCCTTTCTGGAAGCCAGCCAATGGGGTTTCCCATTGTGGCCATCCCACGCCGTCTGAAAACCCGCACACATGAGTGCGCTGCCGCCAACGCAGAGGATCCTACCGATGGAGTATCTCGCAGACAATGTTTTGCCCTCAGCTATTTCCTGTGGTAACAAATTCCACAGGCCAACCATTGTCTGGGTGAAGAGTTGTCTCTGCATCTCTATCTCAAACAGTATACTCCGTATCCTCACACTGTGACCCCTGGTTCGGGACACACCCACCATCAGG
The DNA here is from genome assembly GCF_902713615.1 of Scyliorhinus canicula. NCBI lineage: Eukaryota > Metazoa > Chordata > Chondrichthyes > Carcharhiniformes > Scyliorhinidae > Scyliorhinus > Scyliorhinus canicula. The sequence goes on along the minus strand of NC_052151.1, from coordinate 9,289,665 downwards.
AACACCCTTCTTGCATCTACCTTGACAAGTCCTGTTGGAATTTTGTAGGTTTCTATGAGATACTCCCTCATCCTCCTGAACGCCAGCGAATGCAATCCTAACCGTCTCAATCTCTCCTCATACGTCAGGAATCAGTCTGGTAAACCATCACTGCACTCCCTCTGGAGCAAGAATATCCTTGCTCAGATAAGGAGACCAAAACTGCACACAATATTCCAGGTGTGGCCTTACCAATGCCCTGTATAATTGCAGCAAAACATCCCAGCTCCTGTACTTGAATCCTCTCGCAATGAAGGTCAGCAAACCATTCACCTTCATTCCCACCTGCTGCACCTACATGCTTACCTTCAGCGACTGGTGTATGAGGTCTCATTGCACATTCCCCTCTCCTAACTCATAGCCATTCAGATATTAATCTACCTTCTAATTTTTGTTACTAAAGTGAATAATCTCGTATTTATCCAAATTATGTTACATCTGCCATTCATTTGCGCACTCGCTCAACTTGTCCAAATTACACTGAAAGATCTGTGCGACCTCCTCACAGCTCACCCTCCCACCTAGCTTTCTGTCCTCTGCAAATTTGAAGATATAAAATTTAGTACTCTCAGCTGAATGATTCATATATACAGTGAATAGCTAGAGTGCCTGTGGTCCCCCACCAGTCCCTGCCTGCCGTTTGGAAAAAGACCCATTTATTCCTACTCTTTCTTTCCTGTCTCTGTCCCTGGGGAGGTGTGGACAATGTGATATTGTCACTGTACTAGTAATCCAGAGACCCAGGGTAATGGGGACCCAGTTCGAAACCCACACATAGCAGAGGGTGAACTTTGAATTAAATAAAATGCCTGAAATTAAAGTCTAATGATGACATGAAGCCATTATCGATTGTTGTTAAAAAACCATCTGGTTCGCTCATGCACTTTAGGGAAGGAAATCAGCTGTCTTTACCTGGTCTGGCCTACCTGTGACTCCAGATCCACAGCAGTGTGGTTGACTCTTCAAAATTACCCCTTTGAAATGGCTGTGCAAGCCACTCAGTTTAAGAGCAATTAGGGATGGTCAATAAATGTGGCCCAGCCAGGAATACGTACAACCCGGAAACAAAATTACGAAACAGTTTCCTCACCATCTCAATACACTACCCCTAATCCCAAATACATTAATTTTATGCACTAATCTTTCATTCAGGACTTTGTCGAACATTTTCTGAAATTCCAAATAAACCACATCCACTGGGTCCTCCTTGTCAACTCTACCAGTTACATCCTCAAAGAATTCAAGTAGATTTGTCATGCATGATTTCCCTTTCGTGAATCCTGCCACTATTTTCCATTGTTCTGCTATAGAATCTATGATAAAGGAAGATGACACCAATGCATCCACTTTTTCTCAGGCCACTTCCTTAAGTACTCTGGGATGTAGGCCCTGGGGATTTATCAGCCCTCAATCACATCAATTTCCCCAACACCATTTCTCTACTGATCACCTTTAGTTCCTCCCTCTCACTCAATCCTGCGTTCCCCAACATTTCTGGTCTGTCATTTGTGTCCTCCTTTGTGGAGACAGAACTAAAGTGTGTATTTAGTTGGTCAGCCATTTCTTTGTCCCCTATTATATATTCCTCTGTTTCTGACATTTGTTTTCACCAATCTTTTTCTCTTCAGTACCTATAGAAATGTTTGCAGTCAGTTTTAATGTTTCCTGTAAGGTTACTTATTACTCTATTTTCACCTTTTTAATCAATCCTTTGGTCCTCCTTTGCTGAATTCTAAACTGTTTCCAATTCTCTTATTTATTATGTTTATTTTGGCCAATTTGCATAATTCTTCCTTGGATTTAATGCTATCTCGAATTTCCCTTTAAGTCATGATTTGGTCACCTTTCTCGTTTTATTTCTGAGTCAGGCAGGAATAAGCAGTGTGTGAAAATGATACTGTTGCTTCCTTTTCCAATTACTATAAATTTGTGCCCTTTTATTCTTGGTCCTTTTGCCAACTAAAGCGGTTTCTCCCTGTCTTCACTGTCTAGACCTCAGAGGAATCTGAATACCTCTATCAAATCTCCTCTAAAACTTCTCTTCTGCAAGGAAAACCTTCCCAAACTCTCCAATTTAACAGAATAACTGAAGTTTCCCATCCCTGGAAGCATTCTCATAAATCTTTTCTGCACTCTCTCCAATACCTCACATGTTTCTTGAGGTATGGTACAAGGGCCTAATGTGATATTCGAGTTGTCTGTCCCGAAGTCCAGCAACAGGCCCCCCATCCCCCAATGATGCTAATCCTCCCCCCCTCCCACCTCATCCACCGACAAGGAGGGGCATCCTTCCCCCCACCATGGGAAACATACGTAGAAAGATACATAGAAAATAGAAGGAGGAGGTCATTTATTATGATCATGGCTGATCATCAAGTTCAGTGCCCTGATCCCGATTTATACTTCATGAGAAGAGAGTGCTAATTGGATGGCAAATGGACTCTGACTGGTAGAGGTATTATCATGGAAAATGCAAAGGCATTGTCATGGGTAATGGACAAGGAATAGCTGTCTCACAAGCTTCTGTTTAGTTCAAAGAGAATCAATGCGTGGACATGTTCCATTTGTCTGCAAGGGGTAGTCACATACGTCACATATGTGAATATTTAAATATTTAAAAACAAACGTTTGGCAGTTAACTGTTCCCGAGTGAATTCTTGTCTTATGAAGAGAGGTTGAGCAGTTTAAGGCCTATATCATCTAAACAAATTTAAGGAGGCGATAGATATGTTTTAATCGGGATGAAGGGTTATGGGGAGTGGGCAGTAAGGTGGAGATGAGGCTGAGATGAGGTCAGCCATGATCGTGTTGAATTGTGGATCAGGTCTGTGGGGTTGGATTGCCTACGCCAGCTCTGAGTGCTTATGTTCTTATTATCCATGGCAATACTTCTACTAATCAGAGTCCACTTGCCAACCAATTAGCACTCTGCATGCAGCATAAATTATTGTTTCCTTTACAATTCCCACTACAATTGGCATTTCTCGTATCCTCGGGTCACAGTCTGAGGATAGGGACATTTAGAACAGAGATGAGGAGATATTTCTTCACCCAGCAAGTGGTGAGCCTGTAGAATTCGTTAGAGGAAGTAATTGAGGCCAAAACGTTGTGGGCTGGATTCTCTGTTCCTGAGACTAAGCTTGATGCCGGCGCCACACCTGGACAAATTCAACGATTGTCGAGGGGCTAGCACTGGCGCCACGTGAAACACAATCGATTCCAATGAGAAATGGTGCCGGATTCAGAGGATTCTCAATTGACACTCAGGAGGCTGACAAGCTGCAGCCGTATATACACACTTCACTCTTCACACACAACATCCCAGTCAGCAAGATGGCAGCAAGGAGAGCAGCTCCACAATTTACAGATGATGAACTGGAGACCCTCCTGGACGAGGTGGAGGAGAGGTGGTTACCCCTGTACCCCAGTCCAGGATGGAGGCTGCCAGTCGTCGCCGTTCTCCGTGCCAGGACGCAGGTGGCAGAGGCGGTCAGCTCCACCAGAAATATTGTCCGGTCCGGCCTGTAGTGCCAGAAAAAACTACACGGCTTCCTCAGGGCAGCCAGGGTGAGTAAGCAACACTGTACCCCTGGCACTAACCCCTGTCCCACAACCCAGAGGGCGGCTGAACCCCCACCCTGCACCACATGCTTACACCCATACCAGCTGCCATGGCCGGGTGCCCTGGCCACTGAGGCCCCCACTTACCACCCTCTGGGCTGCATGTGCCGGACTATCTAACATTGATTCCCGGCTTGGGTCACTGCCTGTGCGGAGTATACACGTTCTCCCCGTATCTGCGTGGGTTTCCTCCAGTTTCCTGCCACAAGTCCCGAAAGACGTGCTGTTAGGTGAATTGGACATTCTGAATTCTCCCTCTGTGACCCGAACAGGCGCCGGAATGTGGCGACTAGGGAATTCTCACAGTAACTTCATTGCAGTGTTAATGTAAGCCTACTTGTGACAATAATGAGGATTATTATTATTATAGGGCAAGAGGGCACCCGGGGGGGGGGGGGGGTGTGCCTTGGGGGACACCAATATAACCCATGGCACTAAGTTCAAAGTGGGCTCTTGCGGGTATGCGCAACTGCATGGCTGCCTTGCCGGCTGCGGAAATGGTGTTCCAGTCCACCACCTGCCCCCCCCCCCCCCCCATTTCTTCCCTCCGACCCTGGCCAGTGGCCCTACTGTTATCAAACTATGCAATGTTGGACACCTTCCGTTCGCCCTCCCTCTCTCAGAAGCTGCCACACCGTTTTCACGATTGTTAAAAGCTCAAGTGAAACACCATCAGGAACGCGGCCCAACGGAGGTGAAAACCCCGGCGAACACCTGGTCAGGCCCACTAATGATATGCAAATGGTGTCTACTGCACATGCATTGCGATTTGGCGTCAAATCGACACATGCCGCGATTTCGGTGTCGAAACTGATTCTCTGCACAATCGCCTTTCCCGATTTTGGTGTCAGCTACGGAGAATCCCGCCATGTATGTTTTCAAGAAGCAGTTCGATATTGCATCTGAGGGCAAAGGGATCAAAGAATTAACGGGGAAAGTGGGATTAGGCTTTGTAGAAGTCAACTATTTCCTAATACACCTGATAGGTAAAAGATAGCTATTTAGGATAAATATTAAGCCCCAGTTTTACCCATTTTAAATTAAGGATTTCAACACTCTCATAACATACAGCTTACAAAACAGCATAACACAGCATAATTCACTTTACTAAATTCCATTATTGTACCAAGACAGTACAACATAAAAACAACAGAAACACAAAATAACCTGATACATGCAAAAGCAGTAGAGATGAAAACAAACACTTTAACTGAACTAATGAATACATTTTTCAAGACAGTGTCCAAGGACAGGGCAGGCTCCATAGCAACAACATAGCAACGACACAGTAACATGAAGGCTCTATTGTTATAACAGCTAGGTCAGCAAAAGACCAGTTGAAGCTGGTCGCGATGACAGCACAATATCGTATTCCTTAACATACACAAGTATGTAGGCACGAAACAATTAAAACTAATGTTGCAAATTCAAGATTGATAGCTAACCGTCAAATCAAACTCATTTGATTCTAACCCAAACCTATTAGGATGATTTAGAGGCGTAGATAGATGGCTGAAGACTGATATGATTTTGTATAACTGTGAAGTTTCATTCGGCCATTTTTAGCTGGATTTTTCTCATTCTCTCTCTCATTCATGAATCGTCTATACTTTGATCTGAACTATTCACTGTCTCCCTGTTTTCATATTTCATTTTCAGACTTTGATTTCTCAAGTAATTGCGAGCTGTTTGCCCAAGCAAGAAATTCATTTCTGTGATTCTTTGAAAGTTTTCAATTGTCAACGAATTGCCTCTTAAATGACTTTTGATTGTAATCAACAGAAGACAAAGAAAACAGTTCTTATTTGCACCTGAGAAGTTTTAACTTAAATTTCTACTGAATTCTGGTAATCGCAAAGTGCTACTAAAACTGCATGGTAGATCTGTCAGCTATTGAGTTATCATAGATTCATAGAATCATAGAATTTACAGTGCAAAACGAGGCCATTCGGTCCATCGAGTCTGCAGTGGCCTTTCCTAAGAAACCCTCGCCTCAACACTATCCCCATTATCCCCGTAAATCAGTAACCACACCTAACCTTTTTGGACACTTAGGGCAATTTAGCATGGCCAATCCATCTAACCTGCACATCTTTGGACTGTGGGAGGAAACCGGAGCACCCGGAGGAAACCCACACAGACACGGGGAGAACATGCAGACTCCGCACAGACAGTGACCCAAACCGGGAATCGAACCTGGGACCCTGGAGCTATGAAGCAACAGTGTTAACCACTATGCGACCATGCTGCCCGTTAGATAATAAGCCATGACGTTAAAGAATGACGGTGCAGGTTCAAAGGTCCGAATGGCCTCCTTCTGCTCCTATTTTTTATGTTTCTATGGAATTTTCCCCCAAAAGTACATTGTGTCATTTCCGACATGAAAATTGGTGTGACTCCTGCTGGGCCTAGCAGTGCAATCTGGATTGTAATCTTTACGCTTTTTGGGAAAAAAAATTGCCACGGGAAAAAAACAACGGCTAAAGCGCAAATCAACTGATTCACTTGCCTCAAGGGTGATCTGAGCACTTCAATCAAGGAGGCGTTGTATTTAAACCATTCCAGAGTACCCACTCTCACTCAAGCCAGGAGGAAGGCAGCTAGAAGACCAGCTCCCAGATTCTCAGAGGGACCCTCACTCGATTACCTAATGCCATGGAGGAGATTCGGGCCACAATCTACCTGTTGGTAGGAAGCACCCCAACAAGGTCACCAATCTCACCTGTTACATGGTGGCAGCAATGCTCAATGTCAATAGCATGACCAAGAAAACAGTTGTTCAATGCAGAAAAAAGATGGTGCCATCTTACGAGCTGCAAGGGTAAATGTCCCCTTTCCGCTTGGCATTACAATAGTCCCTAAATGTCATGTTGAAATCCTTATTGTGTCATTGTGTCACCTTGCAGGTTCCCAGCACCCAACCTCCCAAACAGGGGCTGTATAGCTCACAGGGCTAAATCGCTGGCTTTGAAAGCAGACCAAGGCAAGCCAGCAGCACGGTTCGATTCCCGTAACAGCCTCCCCGAACAGGCGCTGGAATGTGGCGACTAGGGGCTTTTCACAGTAACTTCATTTGAATCCGACTCGTGACAATAGCGATTTTCATTTCATCCTCAAACCTTGCAGTACACCTCATCAGAATTCCTTCCTGCTTAAGCGCGGTACCCACACATTCTAGGTGTCCTCAATGTCCAACCCGACATACATCCGACTAATAATACCTTTGAGTCCCTGCAGGAGAAGACAGCTCAAAACTGCTGAAGGAGAGAGAAAACGGGTGGTGGAATGTTTAATTTAAGGATCCTGATACCTTTCAAGGAGAGGACCATGGAACTCGCAGAGGAATACCAGGAGCAGGCCAGCACAAAGAGTGAGGATGTCCTGCGACAGAAAAGTGAGGAGCCATTTCTTCCAGATGACGAGCCTCGTGAGATATTTATTGTTCAATCCCAGGCCATGTTCTGAAACCATGTCCCTTTCCTTGCAGGAACATCAACAGATGAACCTCGTCCGTCCATGAGCAGAGTCCCTGTGATGACTGCGAGACTGGACAGAAGATGTAGTGGGCAATTTAGGGGTTAACAGCCTGAGGGTAAAAATGCTAGCACTGAGTCGGATGTACACGCGCACAACAGTTACAATGTCCCATTCAGACTTAAACTCTTTATTGGGCACAAACACGATACCCTTGTTCAGCCGGGATGATTTAATCAGAATCCATTGTCCTCTGGGGCGCTCTTGTCTGACCAGTCATTCGTCCATTACAGAATCTTATGGCTCTTTTGTACATTAGTTGAAGGTTAGTTGCATATTCATAGCATGGCCCTGTTCTTTTGTGTAATTGGGAGAGGGCACTCAAAAGTCCAGATAGCGGTGATGAGTTCACGTTTGGACAGAAGCATTTTTGAAGGACTGAACGGAACTCAGAGGGGTAAAAGAACCTAGTTCGAACATTAGGAGAATGATCAGGAGAGGCCATGAAAAGACTGCCACAGATCAGGAGAGGCCATGAAAAGACTGCCACAAGACTGACCTTTGGACAGGGTCTGAAAGAGTTTCACTACTAGTGGGAATATATTCTGTAATTCAAGTATCATTTTTGCCTGTCTTTGTAAGTGAAGTTGAAAGCTGGGTGTTCATTTTATGTGCTGTCGAATGGGAAATCATGTGTTAGAGTTAAGAGATATTTGTAAGCTGTTCTTGTTAGTTTCTCAGTTTATGAGTTTAAATATTGTTTTTCTTTTGTTAAAATAAAGTTTTGTTTGAAAAGATTTCCAAGCACTATTTCTCCACAATCTCTCCTGGAGCAAATTGGTCTTTCCACACAGTCTTAAAAATGTTGCGGTTCTGGTACAGTATCTTAGCCATTGTTTGGATCCGGTCTGACGTCCGTAACATGGACCACTTCCACCCCCCAGTGTACCTTGACAGTACATTGGACGTGATCTCTGAGGAAGACACAGTTGAAGCATCACGGCTATCACCTGCACCACGCACCATCGCAGAGACAAGCAGCTCAGTGGGCCACCTTAGCAGGCAGGCTTCTGGGTCACTATCTGGTGACCAGCGCACAGCCTCTGATGTGCATCAAGTGGAGACAGAAAGGTTCCAAGGATTGGGTCATCGGAAATCTGCTAGATCCTTGGACACAGCTGTGTCCCAGCCAGGCACCGTGCCTCTGGATATATTCACCCCTCAGCTGTTTGAGATACAAAGGCAGAGCCATGAATACCATGAGGGGTTATCAGTGACATCCCGGCAAGTGCAATGCCAAATGGAGGAGTCCCAAAGTCTTCAGTCGCAGGAGATGTTGCCAGTGTTGTGTGGCATCCATACCAACACTGCAATGGTGAATGGTGGCATCTGCAGCAGACTCCTCAGAAAAGACGTCAGAGCCATGATTTGTGAATTCCAAAGCATGGCTCAGTCCCTGAGGACCATGGCTGAGGGCTTCAACACCATGCTGCAGACAAGGGCGGGCCTCCAGGACGGGCAGCGCCAGATGCCATTGAGGCTTCATCAGCTCACTCCAGCTGCCCCCCCCCCCCCCCCCCACCATGTCCCATGGACTAGCCCAGGGGCCCACGAGCACCAGGAAGGAGGAGGGAACACAGGGATGCATCCCGGGACCTTCCTCCAGGAGACCCATGGAGTGACCAGGCCTTCTGAATCTCTCCTTCCCAAGACCGTCGCATCTCAAGGGCAGCGGGAAGAACAGGTGACGTGACAACATCAGTGCCATCTGAAACTCAGCTGGCACACTCCAGGTCCAGGCCCTCCAGCAGATACCCATCAAAGGCAATCCAGGCAACAGGATGTGGAAGGCAGCACGCCGCCTCCACTTCTGATGTATATCCTGGAAAGACACCAGGAAGGAATTTTAGGGTCAGAGAGTTGGCACTGATAGCTTTGGGTCAAAATAATTTGTCACAATTACACTTGACACCTAATTAAAACTCTCATTCCACACAGACAGTGACCAGGTCCCTGGAACTGTGAGGCAGCAGTGCAACCACTATGCCACCATGCCGCCCTCTTGTCCTCCTGGTCCTGGAAGCTGCCATTCCTTCACCTTTTCCAGCAGCCAGCTCTCACTCACATGTCTATTGTTCTTCCAACCTCATTGCTTGGCCATCCCTGGTCAATGCCCTCGTCCCTTCAGAGCCGCCTGTGGCCTCCCGTCTGGTTGTTCCTTCCCTTGATATGTACATCACAGGACATTCATAGAATTTACAGTGCAGAAGGAGGCCATTCGGCCCATCGAGTCTGCACCGGCTCTTGGAAAGAGCACCCTACCCAAGGTCAACACCTCCCCCTATCCCAATAACCCAGTAACCCCACCCAACACTAAGGGCAATTTTGGACACTAAGGGCAATTTATCATGGCCAATCCACCTAACCTGCACATCTTTGGACTGTGGGAGGAAACCGGAGCACCTGGAGGAAACCCACGCACACACGGGGAGGATGTGCAGACTCCGCACAGACAGTGACCCAAGCAGGAATCGAACCTGAGACCTTGGAGCTGTGAAGCCATTGTGCTAACCACTATGCTACCGTGCTGCCCTAACATTCTGACAAGTTGTTTCAATGGTCACCCATCCCTCATGGGCAGAGTCAATGGACACCTGTATATACATTGAGGGCTATTGTTTCATCTATGGCAGGCACTTGATGCTATAATGCACACATTCCCTCTCTATCCCCTGCATCCACCCTTCAATCTTTGATATGTGAGTTTGCACCCCTCTGGGCAGCTGACCTTGTTCGGGTTTAACTCACGATGACCAATTAATTTGATGGGCATGTCTCTCAGGAATGTTAGACGACACACTTACTCTCTGTAGCTGAGATAGGCAGTACGAATCGGCATCGTCCAGGTTGTGTCATCCTGAGATCTCTTGCTGTCAAGCCTTTGCACTTCAGTTCCTGGGCAGCCACTGAATAATCATGACATGTTTACTCCCACTCCCCCTCCCCGACCCTACCTCCTCTTCCAGGGTTTCAACCAACCAGCCCCTTAGGCTGGCCCCCTTCAGTCTCATCAAACCGTTCCCCCAATTCATGAATTCTGCACTCACAATACCCTGATGCCACTAACAGCTGGAAATAAAACCCTCATTTTCACTTCCTGAATTGGATTGGATTGGATTGGATTTGTTTATTGTCACGTGTACCGAGGTACAGTGAAAAGTATTTTTCTGCAAGCAGCTCAACAGATCATTCAGTACATTGGAAGAAAGGGAATTGAACAGAATTCAAGAAAGTACATGAGAATACATAATAGGGCTACACAATATATACAATGTAACTACATAAGCATTGGCATCGGATGAAGCAGACAGGGTGTAGTATTAATGAGGACAGTCCATAAAAGGGTCGTTTAGGAGTCTGGTGACAGTGGGGAAGAAGCTGTTTTTGAGTCTGTTCGTCCGTGTTCTCAGACTTCTGAATCTCCTGCCCGATGGAAGAAGTTGGAAAAGTGAGTAAGCCGGGTGGGAGGGATCCTTGATTATGCTGCCTGCTTTCCCCCGGCAGCGGGAGGTGTAGATGGAATCGATGGATGGGAGGCAGGTTCGTGTGATGGACTGGGCGGTATTCACGACTCTCTGAAGTTCCTTGCGGTCCTGGGCCGAGCAGTTGCCATACCAGGCTGTGATGCAGCCCGAGAGGATGCTCTCTATAGTGCATCTGTAAAAGTTGGTAAGGGTTAATGTGGACATGCCAAATTTCCTTAGTTTCCTGAGGAAGTAAAGGCGCTGTTGTGCTTTCTTGGTGATAGCGTCGACATGAGTGGACCAGGATAGATTTTTGGTGATGTGCACCCCTAGGAATTTGAAGCTGCTCACCATCTCTACCTCAGCTCCGTTGATGCTGACAGGGGTGTGTACAGTACTATGCTTCCTGAAGTCGATGACCAGCTCTTTAGTTTTGCTGGCATTAAGGGAGAGATTGTTGTCATTGCACCACTCCACTAGGTTCTCTATCTCCCTCCTGTATTCAGACTCGTCGTTGTTCGAGATCCGGCCCACTATGGTCGTATCGTCAGCAAACTTGTAGATGGAGTTGGAACCAAGTTTTGCCATGCAGTCGTGTATGTACAGGGAGTAGAGTAGGGGGCTAAGTACGCAGCCTTGCGGGGCACCGGTGTTGAGGACTATTGTGGAGGAGGTGTTGGTGTTCATTCTTACTGACTGTGGTCTGTTGGTCAGAAAGTCAAGGATCCAGTTGCAGAGTGGAGAGCCAAGTCCTAAGTTTTGGAGCTTTGATATGAGCTTGGCTGGGATTATGGTGTTGAAGGCGGAGCTGTAGTCAATAAATAGCAGTCTGATGTAGGAGTCCTTGTTTTCGAGGGCAGCACGGTGGCGTAGTGGGTCAGCCCTGCTGCCTCACGGCACTGAGGTCCAAATTTCGATCCTGGCTCCGGGTCACTGTCCGTGTGGAGTTTGCACATTCTCCCCGTGTTTGTGTGAGTTTCGCCCCCACAACCCAAAGATGTGCAGGGTAGGTGGATTGGCCACACTAAATTGCCCCTTAATTGGAAAAAATGAATTGGGTACTCTAAATTTATAAAATAAATACATAAAAATAAATTTTTATTCCTGACCACACAGTCAGAAACCTCATTCAGGACTGTGCACAGGTAATAAAAGAGATGGGCTCCAGAATAATAATAATAATCGCTTATTGTCACAAGTAGGTTTCAATGAAGTTACTGTGAAAAGCTCCGAGTCGCCACATTCCAGCGCCTGTTCGGGGAGGCTGGTACGGGAATTGAACCTGCGCTGCTGCTTTGCTCTGCATTACAAGCCAGTTGTTTAGCCCACTGTGATAAACCAGCCACTACAGACAGGCGGAAGGCGTCAGGACAAAACATAACAGCCGTGGTCCCCTCCCCTTGCTTCAACCGGCCCCCTCTACAGCTACCCAGCAGATACTGACCCATGATACAAGGTGGAGATGGTTCTCAGCTCCTTCCTCCCTTTCGGAGGTCAAAGCTCCTGGTTCCCACTTTTAAAAAGCAGCAGGGATTCGCGTCCGCATGACATCACATTGGTGGGTGGGAAGGTTCAAAGAGGTCTGAAGATTTGACTGTAATTTACATAAGAACAAAAGAACTAGGAGCAGGAGTAGGCCATCTGGCCCCTCGAGCCTGCTCCGCCATTCAATGAGATCATGGCTGATCTTTTGTGGGCTCAGCTCCACTTTCCGGCCCGAACACCATAACCCTTAATCCCTTTATTCTTCAAAAAACTATCTATCTTTATCTTAAAAACATTCAATGAAGGAGACTCTACTGCATCACTGGGCAAGGAATTCCATAGATTCACAACCCTTTGGGTGAAGAAGTTCCTCCTAAACTCAGTCCTAAATCTACTTCCCCTTATTTTGAGGCTATGTCCCCTAGTTCTGCTTTCACCCGCCAGTGGAAAAAACCTGCCCGCATCAAACCTATCTATTCCCTTCATAATTTTATATGTTTCTATAAGATCTCCCCTCATCCTTCTAAATTCCAACGAGTACAGTCGCGGTCTACTCAACCTCTCCTCGTAATCCAACGCTTTCAGCTCTGGGATTAACCTAGTGAATCTCCTCTGCACACCCTCCAGTGCCAGTACGTCCTTTCTCAAGTAAGGAGACCAAAACTGAACACAATACTCCAGGTGTGGCCTCACTAACACCTTATACAATTGCAGCATAACCTCCCTCGTCTTAAACTCCATCCCTCTAGCAATGAAGGACAAAATTCCATTTGCCTTCTTAATCACCTGTTGCACCTGTAAACCAACTTTTTGCGACTCATGCACTAGCACACCCAGGTCTCTCTGCACAGCGGCATGCTTTAATATTTCATCATTTAAATAATAATCCCGTTTGCTGTTATTCCTACCAAAATGGATAACCTCACATTTGTCAACATTGTATTCCATCTGCCAGACCCTAGCCCATTCACTTAACCTATCCAAATCCCTCTGCAGACTTCCAGAATACTCTGCACTTTTCGCTTTACCGCTCATCTTAGTGTCATCTGCAAACTTGGACACATTGCCCTTGGTCCCCACCTCCAAATCATCTATGTAAATTGTGAACAATTGTGGGCCCAACACTGATCTCTGAGGGACACCACTAGCTACTGATCGCCAACCAGAGAAACACCCATTAATCCCCACTCTTTGTTTTCTATTTATTTAACCAATCCTCTATCCATGCTACTACTGTACCCTTAATGCCATGCATCTTTATCTTATGCAGTAACCTTTTGTGTGGAAATCCAGATATACCACATCCATTGGCTCCCCGTTATCTACCGCACTGGTAATGTCCTCAAAAAATTCCACCAAATTAGTTAGGTACGACCTGCCCTTTATGAACCCATGCTGCGTCTGCCCAATGGGACAATTTCTATCCAGATGCCTCGCTATTTCTTCCTTGATGATAGATTCCAGCATCTTCCCTACTACTGAAGTTAAGCTCATTGGCCTATAATTACCCGCTCTCTGCCTACCTCCTTTTTTAAACAGTGGTGTCACATTTGCTAATTTCCAATCCACTGGGACCACCCCAGAGACTAGTGAATTTTGGTAAATTATCATTAGTGCATCTGCAATTTCCCTAGCCATCTCTTTTAGCACTCTGGGATGCATTCCATCAGGGCCAGGAGACTTGTCTACCTTTAGCCCCATTAGCTTGCCCATCACTACCTCTTTAGTGATAACAATCCTCTCAAGGTCCTCACCTGTCATAGCCTCATTTCTATCAGTCACTGCCATGCTTTTTGTGTCTTCCACTGTGAAGACCGACCCAAAAAACCTGTTCAGTTCCTCAGCCATTTCCTCATCTCCCATTATTTAAAACTCCCTTCTCATCCTCTAAAGGTCCAATATTTACCTTAACCACTCTTTTTTGTTTTATATATTTGTAGAAACCTTTACTATCTTTTTTTATATTCTGAGCAAGTTTACTCTCATAATCTATCTTACTCTTCTTCATAGCTTTTTTAGTAGCTTTCTGTTGCCCCTTAAAGATTTCCCAGTCCTCTAGTCTCCCACCAATCTTTGCCATTTTATATGCTTTTTCCTTCAATTTGATACTCTCCCTTATTTCCTTAGATATCCACGGTCGATTTTCCCTCTTTCTACCGTCCTTCCTTTTTGTTGGTATAAACCTTTGCTGAGCACTCAAAAATTGCTTGGAAGGTTCTCCACTGTCCCTCAACTGTTCCACCATAAAATCTTTGCTCCCAGTCTACCTTAGCTAGTTCTTCTCTCATACCATTGTAATCTCCTTTGTTTAAGCACAAAACACTAGTATTTGATTTTACCTTCTCACTCTCCATCTGTATTTTAAATTCCACCATATTGTGATTGCTCCTTCCGAGAGAATCCCTAACTATGAGATCATGAATCAATCCTCTCTCATTACACAGGACAATATATAGGACTGCTTGTTCCCTCGTAGGTTCCATTACATACTGTTCTAGGAAATTATCGTGGATACATTCTATAAACTCCTCCTCAAGGCTGCCTTGATCGACCTGGTTAAACCAATCGACATGTAGATTAAAATCCCCCATGATAACTGCTGTGCCATTTCTACCTGCTTCAGTTATTTCTTTGTCTACTGCCTGCCCCACCATAATGTTCCTATTTGGTGGCCTATAGACTACTCCTATCAGTGACTTTTCTGCCTTACTATTCCTGATTTCCACCCAAATGGATCCAACCTTATCCTCCATGGCACCAATGTCATCCCTTACTATTGCCCGGATGTCATCCTTAAATAACAGAGCAACACCACCTCCCTTACCATCCACTCTGTCCTTCCGAATAGTTTGATACCCTCGGATATTTAACTCCCAATCGTGACCATCCTTTAACCATGTTTCAGTAATGGCCACTAAATCATAGTCATTCATGATGATTTGCGCCATCAACTCATTTACTTTATTCCGAATACTACGAGCATTCAGGTAAAGTACACTTATGTTGGGTTTTTTTACCTCTGTTTTGAATCTTAACATCTCGATCAGTAACCTCTCCTAAGTTATATTTCCTCTTAACTTTTCTCCTAATTTTCCTTGTCGTTGAACCCATATCTTCAGGTAACAACTTGCCGCGTCACTTACCATTAATGTTTTTACTTCCCGTTTTATTCCTTTTAGTATTACTGGGCCTATTCACTGAGCTCCCCTCAGTAACTGTACCTTGTACTGTTGCCCTTTTTGATTTTTGACTATGGCTTCTCTGCCTTACACTTTCCCCCTCACTTCCTTTTGCTTCTGCCCCTGTTTTAATACCTTCCAACTTCCTGCATCGGTTCCTATCCCCCTGCCACATTAGTTTAAACCCTCCCCAACAGCTCTAGCAAACACCCCCCCCCCCCCCCCCCCCCCAGGACACGGTTCCAATCCTGCCCAGGTGCAGACCATCCGGTTTGTGCAGGTCCCACCTCACCCAGAACCGGTTCCAATGCCCAAGGAATTTGAATCCCTCCCTCTTGGTCCATCTCTCGAGCCATGCATTCATCCTATCTATCCTGACATTCCTACTCAGACTAGCTTGTGGCACTGGTAGCAATCCTGAGATTACTACCTTTGAGGTCCTACTTTTTAGTTTAACTCCTAACTCCCTGAATTCAGCTTGTAGGACCTCATCCCGTTTTTTACCTATATCGTTGGTGCCTATGTGCAGCACGACAGCTGGCTGTTCACACTCACCCCCCAGAATGTCCTGCAGCCGCTCCGAGACATCCTTGACCCTTGCACCAGGGAGACAACATACCATCCTGGAGTCTCGATTGCGACCGCAGAACCGCCTTACGATCGAGTCCCCTATCACTATAGCCCTGCCGTTTTTCTTCCTGCCCTGCTGCGCAGCAGAGCCAGACACGGTGCCATGAACTTTGCTGCTGCTGCCTTCCCCTGGTGAGCCATCTCCCTCAACAGTATCCAAAGCGGTATATCTGTTTTGCTGGGAGATGACCGCAGGGGACACCTGCACTGCCTTCCTACTCTTGCTCTGTCTTTTGGTCACCCATTTTCTATTTCCCTCAGTAACTTTCACCTCTGGTGTGACCAACTCGCTAAACATGCTATCCACGACGTCCTCAGCATTGCGGATGCTCCAAAGTGAGTCCATCCGCAGCTCCAGAGCCGTCAAGCGGTCTAACAAGAGCTGCAACTGAACACACTTCTTGCACGTGAAGGAGCCAGGGACAGTGGACGTGTCCCTAAGCTCCCACATCGCACACAAGGAGCATGACACAGGTCTGGGATCTCCTGCCATGTCTTAAACCTGAGGTAAACTTATACAACTACAATTTCCAAAAATGAAACGAAAGAAAAATAAATAAATTAGACAATGAAATGAAAAACTTACGATTGATATTGAAATGCATTTAGGTTCATTCAAATCAGATTGTCGCCCTGGGTGTGGACATGATCACATCATCCGGATTTACGCCTGTGACCATCACCCCATATTTCCATGCGGCTCCACAATCTTATTTACCACAGCCTGTGTGCGAACAGTTTGTCTCTACTCCAGGCCTACTTCACATTGCTCTGCCCATGCACCAATATAGTCCTATTATCTGACAGAAGGGCGTCAGTGTGGTAACTGTAATTTCTCGGCTGTATCTCACCTGATGAGTAATAGCTTGCAGAACGCATCCAGAGAATCACTATATCCACTCGGAATTATCTCTTCTTCTGGAGCATCCGTATCAAACCAGACCTTCCAAACCTTCTCATTCTTAGATACCTGTAACCATATTCCAACAAAAGATCAACTGAAAAAATACCAAGACATAATTAATATAAAACATATTGAACATTATAATTATTGGGCTGAATTTCCAACCATTCCGCCTGGCCAAATGTAATATTCCCAAACTGGTGAGAAACTAACCTGCCACTCCACCATCACGGTGGCAATATTATTTTGGCCAGATTGTTGCAAATCTAGGGGCAGGCAGGTGGGCCATTTAATGAGGAATTTGGAATCCTGTTCTGCCAACCAGACCATAAGGGCTATTTCAGACGGAACTGGGTAGACCACAATGTGATCAGTATGAATCGATGGTTTGGCCTGACAGCTCTTTCCTCTTGTGAGGCTGTGACTCCTCATCTCAACCCAAAAATCAACCCTGAGTCATTGCCCCAGGAATCTCTGTACATCGAACATAGAACTGTACAACACAGTACAGGCCCTTCGGCCCACAATGTTGTGCCAAACTAGTCTGAAACTAAGATCAAATCAACCTACTCCCAATCATTCTAGTGCACTCCATATGCCTATCCAATAACTGCTTGAAAGTTCCTAAAGTGTCCGACTCCACTACCATAGCTGAGAGTACATTCCATGCCCCAACCACTCTCTGAGTAAAGAACCTATCTCTGACATCCCTCCGAAATCTTCCACCACGAACCTTATAGCTATGCCCCCTTGTAACAGCTACATCTACCCGAGGAAAAAGTCGCTGAACGTCCACTCTATCTATCCCTCTCATCATTTTATACACCTCAATTAAGTCTCATCCTCCTTCAGTCCAATGAGAATAGCCCTACCTCCCTCAACCTTTCCTCATAAGACCTAGCCTCCAAACCAGACAGCATCCTGGTAAATCTCCTTTGCACCCTTTCCAATGCTTCCACATCCTTCCTATAATGAGGTGACCAGAACTGCACACAATACTCCAAATGTGGTCTAACCAGGGTATTGAACAGTTGCAGCATAACCTCACGGCTCTTAAACTCAATCCCCCGTTAATAAACGCGAACACACTATAGGCTTTCATCACGGCTCTATCCACTTGGGTGGCAACTTTCAGAGATCTATGGACATGAACTCCGAGATCTCTCTGCTCATCCACATTCTTCAGAACCCTGCCATTAACCCTGTAATCTGCATTCAAATTTGTCCTACCAAAATGTCACCTCACACTTATCAGGGTTAAACTCCATCTGCCACTTTTCAGCCCAGCTCTGCATCCTATCAATGTATCTTTGCAGCCTACAACAGTCCTCCACATTATCCACTAATCCACCAATCTTGGTGCATCAGCAAGTTTACTAACCCAACCTTCAACTCCATCATCCAAGTCAGTGATAAAAATCACAAATATCAGAGGACCCAGCACTGATCCCTGTGGTACACCGCTGGTGACTGGGTTCCAGGATGAAAATTTACCATCTACCACCACCCTCTGTCTTCTCTGTGATAGCCAGATTCTGATCCAATCAGCCAAATCTCCCTCTATGCCATGCCTCCTTACTTTCTGCATGAGCCGACCATGGGGCACATTATCAAACACCTTACTAAAATCCATGTATACGACATCAACTGCTCTACTTTCATCTATGTACTTAGTTACCTCCTCAAAGAATACAATCAAACTTGTGAGGCACGACTTACCCCTCACAGATCCGTGCTGACTATCCTGGATTCAGCTGTATCTTTCCAAATGATCATAAATCCTATCCCTCAAGACCATTTCCAATAATTTACCTCTGACTGAAGTGAGACTAACAGGCCGATAATTTCCAGGGTTGTACCTATTCTCTTTCTTGAATAAGGGGACAACGTTCACCTCTCTCCACTCTTCTGGCACTATTCCTGTAGACAGTGAGGACATAAAGATCAAAGCCAAAGGCTCTGCAATCTCATCCCTCGCCAAAGAATCCTAGGATATATCCCATCAGGCCTAGGGGACTTATCTATCCTCAGGCTTCTCAAAATTTCTAACACATCTTCCTTCCGAATATCTACCTCCTCCAGCCTACCAGACTGTATCGCACTATCCTCCTCAACAACATGACCCCTCTCCTTTGTGAACACTGAAGAAAAGTATTCATTTAGGGCCTCTCCTACATCTTCAGACTCCATGCACACGTTCCCACTACTATCCTTGACCGGCCCTAACTTCACCTTAGTCATTCTTTTATTCCTCACATAAGTGTAAAAAGCCTTGGGGTTTTCCTTGATCCTACCCACCAAGGACTTCTCATGGCCCCTCCTAGCTCTCCTAATCCCTTTCTTGAGCTCCTTCCTAGCTATCTTGTATCCCTCAAGTGCCCTAACTGAACCTTGTTTTCTCATCCTTACATGAGCCCCTTTCTTCCTCTTGACAAGATAGTCAACCTCTTTTGTAAATCATGGTTCCCTCACTCGACCATTTCCTTCCTACCTGACAGGGACATACCTATCAAGGACACACAGTATTTGATCCTTGAACAAGCTCCACATCTCAATTGTGCCTATCCCTGACAGTTCCTATTCCCATCTTATGCTCCCCAATTCTTGCCTAATCGCATCGTAATTACCCTTCCCCCAGTTATAAACCTTGCCCTGCCGTATGTTCCTATCGCTCTCCATTGCTATAGTGAAAGTCACCAAAGTGCTCTCCCACAACCAAATCTAACACTTGGCCCGGTTTATTACCCAGTACCAAATCCAATGTGACCCCGCCTCTTGTCGGTCTCTCCACATTTTGTGTGAGGAAACCCTCCTGCACACACTGGATAAAAACAGCCCCATCCAAACGATTCGAATTATAGTGATTCCAATCAATATTTGGAAAATTAAAGTCACCCATGACAACTACCCTGTGACTACCGCACCTATCTAAAATCTGCATTGTGATCATTTCCTCCACATCTCTGTTTCTGTTTGGAGGCCTATAGAAAACACCTAACAAAGTGACCGCTTCTTTCCTATTTCTAACTTCAGCCCACACTGCCTCAGTAGACAGATCCTGCACAAACCTTTGGACAATGGTGTGGCTGGACTGTGCAATGTTGTGGTAGCTCAGGGCTGCTAAAATGCTCTGAGGTGCTTGATTCCTAGTCCAATTCAAATGAGGCAGTCTTCATAATGTAGCAGGCCTTCCATGCTGGCCAACTCCACAAGGTACTGCTCCCGGGAAATACCTACCCCATTCTTTCCAACCGTTTCTCCTTGAGCTATCACCTCCATAGTTGGGAGATATTATGTTGAATAGCTGATTTTTGACAAAAGGTGAGGCATATTCGCTCTCTAGAATCTTCTGAAATCCTTTAGCACAGCATATGGTTTAGTCTTAATCTGTGCAGTCTGCAACCACTTCCATGATTCAGCTCTGGGGCTACTGAAGACAAGTCCTTGTTATTCTCTGCATCTTCACTACTATTTCCATTTTAGCTCAGTTGGCTGGACAGGTGGTTCATGATGCAGAGCAAGGACAGTAGTATGGGTTCAGTTCTCATGCAGGCTGAGGTTATTCATGCTGGCCCACCTTCTCAACCTTGCCCATCACCTGAGGTGTGGTGATCCTCTGGTTAAATCACCACGAGTCAGCTCTCCCCCTCAAAGGGGAAAGCAGCCTATGGTCATCTGGGACTATGGTGACTTTACTACTTCCAGTGGCTGGCTTTCTCAAAGCTGTAGTAGTTCTCCTCACATTCAATATAAGAAGGATGAGTAAATGCAGCAAGATGAAAATATTAGTCGTAACAATAACTTTGCTAATGACCTTTTTATGTTGCTAAGTAAGCTTTGGGCAGAATGGTGGTTAACATTGCTGTCTCATAATGGCAGATACCTGGTTCAATTCCGGCCTTGGTTGACTGTCTGTGTGGAGTTTGCACTTTCTCCCTGTGTCTGAATAGGATTCCTCCGGGTGCTCCGGTTTCCTCCCACAACCAAGGATGTGCAGGTTAAGTGGATTGATTATGTTAGGTTTCCTCTAGATGGAGTTACGGGGATAGGGTGGGGGATTGGTCCTAGGTAGGGTGCTCTTTCAGAGGGTCAGTGCAGACTCGATGGGCCGAATGGCCTCCTTCTCTGCTATAGTCATTCTATGATCCTATGATTCTAATTCAAGGATTCGTTTAATTTGAACTGAAATAATTTCTGTTTGTTGTTGACCCAGATTGTGATATATGATCATGAGCAAGAAATAGATACAATACCTGGTTTAATATCTCTGCAAACTGACTGAGTTTGCTCAGCTCCACCAGGTTCAACCAGGTCATATCGAGAATCCAGCGGAAAGGTTTCTGTGGACTGGCTTTCAGGTCAAGGGCTGCTCCACCTAGACAATTGGGCAAAGAATTAACCTTTAGTAAAACAACTTTAAGCTTAGTCCAAAAATGACAATCAAGCCAGGGGATCGCCCTGGTTCAATGGAAAGTGCCGGAGGGAATGCTAGGTGCAGCACCAACCTACCCTAACCTCGAGCATTGGGGCAGCAGCTCCAGTACCCTTCAGCTGCATGGTCGATAATGGAAATGGCTCCTCACCTCCTCAGACCCCCTCAGCAGCTATTGCGACAGCTTCACGTATTTAAAAAGGGATACTAAACGACGCACGTGTGATTTATTGCTGGGGAGCCACTTAATTCCCAGGAGGCCATTACCTTAGACTTCCATCTCGTTAATGAGATTGAAATTAATGCAAATTTAGGTTAATGATATGCCCGCCATATTTGGACGAGATCCAGGACTCGCTATCGGGAGCGGACCAGTTAGATGAACAAAGAACAAAGAACATTACAGC
The DNA here is from genome assembly GCF_902713615.1 of Scyliorhinus canicula. NCBI lineage: Eukaryota > Metazoa > Chordata > Chondrichthyes > Carcharhiniformes > Scyliorhinidae > Scyliorhinus > Scyliorhinus canicula. The sequence goes on along the minus strand of NC_052151.1, from coordinate 9,267,970 downwards.
ACAGGAACAGACCCTCGGCCCTCCCAGCCTGCGCCGATCCAGATCCTTTATCTAAACCTGTTGCCTATTTTCCAAGGATCTACTTCCCTCTGTTCCCCGCCCGTTCATATATCTGTCTAGCTGCATCTTAAATGACGCTATCGTGCCCGCCTCTACCACCTCCGCTGGTAAAGCGTTCCAGGCACCCACCACCCTCTGCGTAAAAAGCTTTCCACGCACATCTCCCTTAAACTTTCCCCCTCTCACCTTGAAATCGTGACCCCTTGTAATTGACACTCCCACTCTTGGAAAAAGCTTGTTGCTATCCACCTTGTCCATACCTCTCATAATTGTGTAGACCTCAATCAGGTCCCCCCTCAACCTCCACCTTTCCAACAAAAACAATCCTAATCTACTCAACCTTTCTTCATAGCTAGCACCCTCCATACTAGGCAACATCCTGGTGAACCTCCTCTGCACCATCCCTAAAGCATCCACATCCTTCTGGTAATGTGGTGACCAGAACTGCACGCAGTATTCCAAATGTGGACTAACCAACTCTTGTACTCAATACCCCGTCCGATGAAGGCAAGCGTGCTGTATGCCTTCTTGACCACTCTATCGACCTGCGTTGCCACCTTCAGGGTACAATGGACTGATGAGAAACTGATTCATGTTCGGCATGAATGTCGATTTTGGCCGTTCCCGCTATTTGACCGGTGGGCCCAGATCCACGCTGGGCGCAACGTGTTGGTTAAATCACGCCCATGTGACTACTAGAGCAGGTCAAAGCCAGAAATTGTTGACCAGTAACTCACTTCCTGAGGCCCCAAGGCCTGTTCACCATCAATAAGACCCAAGTTCGGAGTGTGTTGGAATGCTCTCCACTGGATGAGTGCAGCTGCAACAACTTTCAAGGAACTCTACAGTCTGCAATCCAAGACAAAGTAGTTGACTTGATCACCCCCCACCCCCCCATCCAACGTCTCCAACATTCACTCCCTCCATCACAGATGCACTTAGCAACTCACCAAGGCTACTTTGATAGCAGTTTTCAAACCAGCAACAACTGCCAATAAGGGCAGTAGACTCATGGGAAGACATACCACCCACACATCACCCTTACTTGGAAATATATCACTGTTCCTTCACCTTGGCTGGGTTAAAATCCTGGAATTTCCTTCCTAAGAGCACAGTGGGTGTACCACTCCAAATTCTAAGGGCACGGTCCTGATCAGACTGGTCCATTTTTGCACAAACTCCTCTGCTCTGTTCATGACAGACTTGATGGTATGGATACACCTGAATCACATTTATCTCAACTATCAGTGCATTATATGGCTGGCTCTGGACAATCAGTTCCTTCGAAAAGAAAGCACTGAAGCAGTGGCACTAACCTTATTCTCCTTAACTCCACTCTTGAATCCAGCCTTCCTGTTCTTTTTAGACTCACTTGATGAAGGAGCTGCACTCCGAAAGCCAATGATTCGAAACAAACCTGTTGGACTTTAATCTGGTGTTGTAAGATTTTTACTGTGCCCAACCCAGTCCAACGCCGGCATCTCCACATCATGGCTTTTGAAAATGTACCACAACATCTTATCCTTTTCACCTGACCACTTTTTGCAGCACACTATGGGTAACACAGCCCATTTTGTGCTCTGGAGGCTGGGCCATATCTTCTCTGCCATGAGGGTTAGCAAAATCTAGTTCCACTTCTTTCTTCAGGATGTAATTTTGCAAAATAAATTGATCCCATAGATCAAGCAGATTTAATCCCTCAGTTGTCTGTCTGTGCTTGTGTGTGTGAGTAATTGTGTGTGTATGTATGTGTGTGTGTGTGTGTGTATGTACGCGTGTGTGTATATGTGTGATTGTGTGTGTATGTGTGTACATGTGTGTGTATGTATATGAGGAGTATAGTAGGGGTTATGTACGTAGCCTAGCAGGTCCCCGGTAATGAGGACTATCATGGAGAAGGTGTTGTTGTTTATCCTTACTGATTGTGATCGATGGGTCAGGAAGTCGAGGATCCAGTTGCAGAGGAAGGAGCCAAGTCCTAGGTTTTGGAGCTTTGATATAAACTTGACTGGGATTATGATGTTGAAGGCGGAGCTGTAGTCAATGAATAGGAGTCTGATGTAAAAGCCCTGGTTGTCGAGATACTCCAGGGATGAGTGCAGAGCCAGTGACATGTCGTCTGCTGTGGACTGGTTGTGGCGGTATGCGAATTGCAGTGGATAATAATAATCTTTATTAGTGTCACAAGTGTGTTGTTCCTCGTGTCTTAATAAAGCTCGTAGTCTCAAAGTTGGAGAAGATGCTTTATTGTGAATTCGTTCTCTCTTCAGAGCTTAACTTACGGCTACCTCAAATGCTGCCTGCTTGTGTCTGTGTCCTGCTACGAGTTTTGCCTTCCGTGAAGTGTGTCATCATTTCCTGTCCCTGTGTATTTATAGCTCTCCCGTGCTCCCTCTAGTGCTTGCTCAGTTGTATTGCATCTACTCAGATCTACAATCACCACAACAAGTAGGCTTACATTAACACTGCAATGAAGTTACTGTGACAAGTCCCTAGTCATCACATGGCGCCCGTTCGGGTACACTGAGGCAGAATTCAAAATGTCCAATTCACCTAACAAACACATCTTTTGGGACATGTGGGAGTAAACCAGAGCACCCAGAGGAAACCCACACAGACACGGGAAAACGTGCAGACTCCGCACTGACAGTGACCAAAGCCAGGAATCGAACCCGGTCCCGGACGCTGTGAAGCAACAGTGCTAATCACTGTGCTACCGTGCTGGCCTATGTGTGTGTATGTGTGTCTGTGTATGAGTGCATGTGCATCTGTGTAATTATGTATGTGAGTTTGTGTGTGTGCCTGTATCTGTGTGGGTACCTGTGTGGGTGTGTGGAGTGGCACTGCTATTCGGTCAGCACTACACTCAGTTAACTTGCTGTTTGGCCACTCTTGCTCTGATCAGACTCTGCAAATCATGGATCCAATTACAATATCAGTTGCAATGAAGTAAGGAAGTTTATTGGAATGATACAGTGGAACAAAAGATTTGGGGCGGGATTCTCCCATCCCGTGGCAGAGTGTCCATGCTGTCGTAAACGCCGGTGCGTGAACAGGCCGCTGCCAGGAGTAATTCTGGCCCCTATACGCCACTACAGCTGCCGATCCCGGAGCAAACTGGGCACCGCGGGATCTGCGCATGCGCAGTGGCACCAACGCGCACATGCGCGGTGACCTCCTTCAACGCGCAAGCCACGACGCAACATGGCGCAGGAGTACAGAGGCTGGTGCCTAGGAAAAGAGGCCGGGGGACAGAGAGGCCGCCCCGCTGATCGGTGGGCCCCGACCGTGGGCCAGGCCGCATTGGAGCCCTGGGGTCGGAGCCCCCCTTCCCCCCCCCCCCCCCCCACACACACACAGGCCACCACCCGACCCTTGTACGCAGAGTTCCCGCTGGCTGCGAGCAGGTGTGGATGGTGCCGGCGGGACTCAGCATTTTAACTACGGCCGCTTGGCCCATCCCGGGTTGAGGATCAGCGGGCCGGCCGTGTAGAGTGGCCCGGGACCAGCGCCACGCTAACCACGCCAGTGCCAATGGAGCCGATTCTCCGCTCTGTGGAGAATCGCGTGCCGGCGTCGGGGGGCGTGGCCCGGTTGCAGGGATTCTCCAGCCCGGCCCCGGGCTGATAGAATCCCGCCCTTGATTCTGCAATCTCAGCAAATATGAAGCTCTTCTCTTACTTTTGCTGCCTTTATCAGTGGTTAATATAGTTGCTTCACAGCTCCAGGGTCCCAGCTTCGATTCCCGCCTTGCGTCACTGTCTGTGCAGAGTCTGCACGTTCACCTCATGTCTCGGTGGGTTTCCTCCGGGTGCTCCGGTCTCTCCCACAGTCCATGGCGTGCTGGTTAGGTGGATTGGCCATGCTAAATTGCCCTTAGTGTCCAAAGGGGTTGGGTGGGCTTGCTGGGTTGCGAGTATGGGGCGGAGGTGTGGGCTTAAGTGTGGTGTTCTTTCCGGGGGCCGGTGCAGACTTGATGGGCCAGGTGGCCTCCTTCTGCACTGTAAATTCTATGTAAATTAAATGTTAATACAGGGCTCTCATTGGAGTAAGGGAAGCAGCATTTACAGTTACCACATTTACTTAAACGTGACACAACTATGAAATGTAAAACTGGTCTTATGCTGCCTATTCAATATTAATAATCGCTCCTCTGTATATCTGTGACAGTAAAATGTCTGTGTGTGTTTCTTACTCTTTGCTAACAGCCCAAGATCTTGTCTCTTTTACATCTGGTGATCCCTTTAAGCTTTTAGAGCCCATTATATCTTCCCGAATATTCTTAGACCATTACAGAGCATAACTGAGTAAAGGTATGCAGGGCTTATATTGGCTGTCCAGAACATAAATTTGAACATCCACATGACCATTAACTCTGCTTCTTCTCACATATTCAGCTTGACCCACTGAGCATTTCCAGAATTTGAGTGACAATGTACACCATGTCCATTGTTGGGTCACTACGATAGCCTAACGGTGGGATTCTCCCAAACTGCGACAAAATCCTCTGGTGGGGACGGGAACGTGGAATGCTTCCCACTGCAAAGGCAAGCAGGTAAATACGCCAAATCTTCCGGTACCAACTCATTAATTATGCAACCGTGGTTTTGCGCTGTGTTCCGTGGCAGGGCAGGCCTCATGGTGCACAGTGTGCCGTGGTATCCGGGCGCCATATTGATAATGAGCTGAACATCAATGATCCATAATTGAGAAAAGAAGATGGGCCTTCTGAAAGTGAAGATAGAGCTCCTGGGAAAGCAGATGGATAAGCAGGAACATTCTGAGGCTGGAAGATGGACCTCCTCCAGGATACTGAATCTGGAAATTCCACCTGATGATGCTTCCCCCCCCCCCCCCACCTGTGGTTTTCTGGGGTCCAGGGTTGCTGGGAGCCTCCATCCCGAACTCGAGAGGCAGCCCCAGGCATTCTCCAGGTAGGTGCAACATCTGCACTCCACGTTGTTCCACACATGTTATTCACTGGAGTCTTCTCCCACTGGTGTTGCCGAGAATCTGGCGTGGAGGTCCCACTTTCATTTGTATCCCCTCAGCGGGATGGAAATCAGTTTCATGCTGGCCTCCAGCGGGTTTCCCGATATGTCATGGCAGGCTGCAGAGGAAGATCCTGGAGGAAATTCACGTTGGTGTAAAACTTTTCTGGGCCTCCTGGCAAACTCTCCAGGCGTGATTCTCTCAGCCCGGGGCCGGAGAATCGCTGCGACCGGCGCGAATCGCGCCACCTAGCCCCGACGCCAGGACGCGATTCTCCGCAGAGCGCTGGCATGGTCGGCGTGGCGCCGGTCGGGGGCCGTTCTACGAGGGCCCCCTCCCCCGGCAATTCTCGGCCTGGGATGGGTCGAGCGGCCGTAACAAAAAACCCGAGTCCCGCCGGCGCCGTCCACATGTGGTCTTACCCAGCGGGACCTCGGCATGGGAGGGTCCGGGGGCGGCCTGTGAGGGGGGGGGGGGGGGATCCGACCCCGGGGGGCCCTCGCTGTGGCCTGGCCCACGATCGGGGCCCACAGATCGTCGGGCCGGCCTCTCGGGATGGGGGCCTCCTTTCTTCCGCGCCGGCCCTTGTTGCCCTACGCCATGTTGCGTTGGATCGGCGCAGAGAAGGGAGCATGCGCACATTGGCACCGGTGCCACTGCACATGCACAAACCCCGCAGCACCCAGTTGACGCTGGGATCGGCAGGTGGAGTGGCATGGATCGCTCCAGTGCCGTGCTGGCCCCCTGTAGCTGCCAGAATTGCTGATCCTGAGGCCATGTTGACGCTGTCGGGAAATGCGACCGCGTTTACGACGGCGTCAACACTTAGACTCAGGATCAAAGAATCCCACCCTCCCTTCCTGCCCACTATTTAACCTGCTGGCAGGGGCATCGGAGAATTTCACCCAAAGATTCTGCTGTGCTGCACTTTTCTCAAACGAGTGGGCCATCAGGAATGTTTAAACCGCTTAAAAAATCTCATTCTATCTGTACACTTATTTGAAACACAGAGGATGGAAAGGCATGTGTGTCATGTAATTCTTTATTTCCAGATGAGATCCTGGAAAAGATTCCATACCTTTTATCAGGGTCTGGAATTCATTGTACTTGATGAATCCTCTCTCAAGGTTAATCTTCAGAGGCAGCAGTAAAGTGAAAAGGAACTTGTGATTTTCATAAAGACCACGCACTGAATATTTAAACACTTCATACGTCAGGTAGTCAATAATGTTTCTGATTCGCTTGGAAGCAACAGGTGACTTCTTGGATCTACATGGAAAAAAATCAGAAAACTCTGGCATGTTGGACAAAACTGAAGATTGGTTTTATTTAAAATGGATCATGTATATAAAATGCATCATATATATATATATATATATATTCGCGAGCAGAATGCAAATGAAAGTTGAGCTTGAAGTTGAATTCTTCTATTTATTTACATGAATGGTTCAGTTCTGACTAGAATCACATGATTGATTAGACTAATCTGTTGAGTCTCAAGCTCCAAGTTATCTTGCCTATCCTAAACGTCTGAAAGATCAGAGGTGTTTCCAACATTTAGGTATTATTTAATTTGCAGCATTAGCAGGTTTCTAAGGTTGTAAAAGGAGAAATTTACATAACGTCTTTCATGAGCACACGATTTGCAGCCAATAATGTTCATTTTCTCTCCTGTTGCAATGCTGGGAGCACAGTAGCATTCTACACAGTATTACACAGCAATGTAATAACCGCCCAGATAATCTATTTGATTTCTATTTATTGATGGATAAATATTGGGCAGTTGATTGAGGATAACTTACCCGCCATTCTTCAAAGTGTTGCTCTGGGAACATTCACCTGGGAGGAGATACAGAGCTACTTTTTATAAAAACATGTGCATGAACATAGACATTTGGAGTGAATGCCCCTTGAACCTGCCCTGGCACTCAATACAATCATGGCTGATCTGTTTATGGCCTCAACTACACAATCCACCAACCTTCAATAACATTTGAGTCCAGTATTAGTCAAGAATCTGTCTACTCTGTCTGAAAAGTGTTCATTGTTGCAGCCCCACTGCTGTCTGGGGAAGAACACTCCAAAGATTCATGATCCCATGAAAGGAAATATTTCTCCTCAAATATGTCTGAAATGTGAGATCATGGGCGGGATTCTCCGTTGACTGACGCCGGGAATCGGGAAAGGCGATTGGGCGGAGAATCGGTCATGAGGCCGAAGTCATGGCTGGCACCGGGTGCCCACCAGAAGGCCATGACCGGGTAACTAGACATAGGTGTCAATGCATTCTTTTCGGAACATACAGTAAACACCGTCCGCATATGATGAGCGGGCCTGACCTGGTATTCTCCAGGGCCTCCACAATGCTCCATCTCTGCTAGGAGGAATTACTGACACCAAGTTTCACTTGTGGTTTCAAAAATCTGGGAACAGGAGCCTTGGCCGATGAGGGAGAGAGGGGGTACGAAAAGTGTCTAACATCACCATAGTGTGTTGACAGTTGTGCTGCTGGTCACGTGGCTTCTGGCAGGGAAGTGGCCACAGGTGGGCTATGGGGTTGGGGTGGAAGGGCGTGGTACACCATTACTGCAGCCTGCAAGGCAGCTATGCGGCTGCGCATGCCGCCTACTGCCCACTGTAAACTTAGTGCGACAGGTCGTATGGGTGTCTCCCTAGGCCACCCCCCTAGATAGCCTCTGGCCCCAGCCGGCCTATCAATGGGATGAACGTGCTTCAGTGCAACCAGTGCCATCCTGTTGGCTGGAATGAGTATGTGTGGGGAGTAGAGTGCTAATGTGTGGCTGCAGCTTGTCAGCCTCTCAAATGTTAATCGTGGTCCCAGCAAATCTGACACTATTTTTCATTGGAATTAATCGTGATCCACCTGGCACCGGTGATAGCCCATTAATGGTTGATTAATTGTTCCGGGGTGGAGCCAATTATGCTGTCGTAGAAGTTCACCAAATCTGTCCCGGCATCAACATTTAGTCTTTGAAACAGAGAAGCCAACCCCACTTGTTTTTGAACTGTGTTTCCTGGTTCTAGTCTCTCTCTTCAAAGGGAAACATCCTCTCAGCATCAACTCTCTCATGTATTTGACAAAGCACAGTATTCTAGTTTATTAAATTGGAAAAGGATAAAAATATGTCACGGATTAAAATACCAGGCTGGAAAAGGGCAGATTTTCAGGGTCTAAAATGCGAAATGGAGCAGGTTGATTGGAAACAGAATTTGGTGGTTAAAACAGTGGATGAGAAATGAGAGACTTTGAAAGGAAAGATTATGGGATTCAAATCCAAAGGTAAAGGGGTGGCATGTTGGTACAATGGTCAGCACTGCTGCCTGGCAGCACCAAAGGCCTGGTCTCAATTCGAAGCTTGGCTGATTGTGTGGAGTTTGCACATTATTCCCGTGTCTGCGTGGGTTTCCTCCGGGTACTCCAGTTTCTTCCCACAATCTGAAGATATGCAGGTTAGGTGGATTGGACATGCTAAATTGCCCTTAGTGTCCAAAGGTCACTGCGAGTGGGGCAGGTGGAGTGCTACTTTGGAGGGTCAGTACAGACATGATGGTCGCAATAGACTTCTTCTACACCAGGAATTCTATGATCCATAAAATGTTCTTCAAACATATTAATCGCAAAAGATTAGTGAAAGTTCGAGTGGAGCCCATAAGGGACAAGCAGGGTAAGCTGCACTGAAGCAGATGGTATGGCAGAGTGCTTTGCTCAGTCTATACAAAACTAGAAGATGGTGACAAAGGCCCAGTTGAAAATGTGGGTGTTGAAAAAGATGGCAGCACTTCAGGTAGAGAGGTTGCCAGGCCCAGATTGGATGCATCCTAGATTTCTGAGGGATATAAGGAAGTAAATTGCGGAGCAATTGACAGAAGTTGTTCAGGCCTCTCTGAACACATTTGTAGTCCGTGGGAACTGGCAGATTTCAAATGTTAAAAAAGGGACAAAAGATAAAGCAGGAAACCTCAGACCTGTCAGCTTGACATCAATTTTCAGATGATACCAAGCTAGGGAGAATAGTGAAGTGAGAATGATGTTGAGGGACTTCAGAGGGACATTGACAAGTTGGCAAAATGGGCAGACACCTGTCAGATACATTTCAATGCAGAGAAATGGGAGATGGTGCAGTTTGGAGAGGAATTGTGGGGAGACAACACAGGCTCAATGGTATAACTTCAAGGGGAGTTCAGGAGCCGAGGGACCTTGGGGTTCAAGTGCATAATTCTCTGAAGGTGGCCAGGCAAGTTGAAACAGTTGTTAAGAAGGCTTAAAGCATCCTTGGGTTCATTAATAGAGGCATAGAATATAAAAGCAAAACAGTGATGTTTGCATGATCTTTACAAATCATTGGTCAGACCACATTTGTAGTACTGTGTTCAGTTCTCTGCACCTTATTTAAGGAAGGATGTTAAAGAGAGTGCAGAGGAGAACTATACCATAAGTTCATAAGTTTGTAAGATATAGGAGCTGAATTAGTCATTCGACCCTGCTCTGCCATTCTATCATGTCTGATATGTTCCAGATCTGTTACCTACAATGTTACAGACCAAGAGCTGGATTGTAAAATCAGCCAGAGCATCTCCTCCCCAGACCACATGACCTAGGAGCAGGAGTAGCCAATTTAGCCTCCTGAGCTGAACACCCTCAATGCGATCATGGCTGATCCCATCCTGGCCTCAGCTCCATCATTCTGCCCATCCTCCATAACCCTTCAGCCCATTACCAATTAAAAATCTGTCTAACTCCTCCTTAAATGTAATCACTGTCCCAGCATCTACTGCACTCTGGGGTAGCCAATTCCACAGATTACCAACCCTTTGGGAGAAGTAGTTTCTCTTCAGATCTGTTTTAAATTTGCTACCTCTTATTCTAAAATTTTGGGAAGAAGTCTTAGAGCACGAGGTTAAAGTCCAACAGGTTTATTTCGAATTCGGAGCACTGCTCCTTCCTCAGGTGAATGAAGATGTAGGTTCCAGAAACATATATATAAAGTCAAAAATGCAAGACGATACTTTGAATGCGAGTCTGTGCATGTTATTAAGTCTTTACAGGTCCAGATGGGGCACGTTAAAGAGGTGTCAATTGTCTCAAGCCAGGACAGTTGGTAGGATTTTGCAAGCCCAGGCCAGATGATGGGGGATGAATGTAATGCGACATGAATCCAAGGTCTCGGTTGAGGCCATACTCATGTGTGCGGAACTTGGCTATAAGTTTCTGCTCGGCAATTCTGCGTTGTTGCGCCTCCTGAAGGCTGCCTTGGAGAACTCTTACCCGAAGGTCAGAGACTGAATGCCCTTGACTGCTGAAATGTTCCCCGACTGGAAGGGAATAGCACCCTACATGCTCACCCTATTGCTATCATCCCACGTAATCCCCGCATTGGAGATCTCTACTGCCTCCCGAAAATACACAAGGCCAACACACCAGGCCATCCTATTATATCAGGCAATAGGACCCTGTGTGAGAACCTCTCTGGCTACATCGAGGGCATCTTGAAACCCATTGGACAAGGAATGCCCACCTTCTGTCGCAATACGACGGACTTCTTACAGAAACTCAGCACCCATGGACTAGTTGAACCAGGAACATTCCTCGTCACAATGGACGTCTCAGCACTCTACACCAGCATCCCCCATGACGACGGTATTGCTGCAACAGCCTCAGTACTCAACACCAACTGCCAATCTCCAGACGCAATTCTGCAACTCATCCGCTTCATTCTGGCTCATAACTTCTTCACCTTCGATGACAAGTTCTTCATCCAGATGCACGGAACAGCCATGGGGACCAAATTTGCACCTCAATACGCCAACATCTTCATGCACAAGTTTGAATAAGACTTCCTCACCGCACAGGACCTTCAACTGACGTTATACACCAGATACATCGATGACATTTTTTTCCTTTGGACCCATGGCGAAGAATCACTGAAACAACTGCACGATGACATCAATAAGTTTCATCCCACCATCAGACTCACGATGGACTACTCTCCAGAATCGATGCATTCTTGGACACACTGATCTCCATCAAGGACAGTCACCTCAGCACTTTGCTTTACCGCAAGCCCACAGATAACCTCACAATGCTCCACTTCTCCAACTTCCCCCCTAAACACATTAAAGAAGCCATCCCCTATGGACAAGACCTCCATATACAGGATCTGCTCAGACAAGGAGGAGCATAACAGACATCTACAAACGCAGAAAGATGCCCTCGTACAAACGGGATATGGCACTCGACTCATCTATCAACAGTTCCAATGTGCCACAGCAAAAAAACAAACCAACCTCCTCAAAAGACAAACAAGGGACACAACCGACAGAGTACCCTTTATTGTCCAGTACTTCCCCAGAGCAGAGAAACTACGACATCTTCTTTGCAGCCTTCAACACATCATCGATGAAGATGAACATCTTGCCAAAGTCATCCCCACACCCCCACTACTGGCCTTCAAACAACCGCGCAACCTCAAACAAACCATTGTTTGCAGCAAACTACCAGCCTTCAGAACAGCATCTACGACACCACACAACCCTGCCATGGTAATCTCTGCAAGATGTGCCAGATCATCGACATGGGTACCACCATTACACGTGAGAACACCACCCACCAGGTACATGGTACATACTCGTGCGATTCGGCCAACGTTGTCTACCTCACAAGGGGCTGGTTTAGCACAGCGGGCTAAACAGCTGGCTTGCAAAGCAGAACAAGGCCAGCAGCGTGGGTTCAATTCCCGTACCAACCTCCCGAACAGGCGCCGGAATGTGGTGACTAGGAGCTTTCACAGTAACTTCATTTGAAGCCTACTTGTGACAATAAGCGATTTTCATTTTCATTTCATACGCTGCAGGAAAGGGTGTCCCGAAGCGTGGTACATTGGCGAGACCATGCAGACGCTGCGACAACGAATGAACGGACATTGCGCGACAATCACCAGGCAGGAATGTTCCCTTCCAGTCGGGGAACACCTCAGCAGTCAAGGGCATTCAGCCTCTGATCTTCAGACAAGCTTTCTCTAAGGCGGCCTTCAGGACGCGCGACAATGCAGAATTGCCGAGCAGAAACTTATAGCCAAGTTCCGCACACATGAGTGCGGCCTCAATCGGGACCTGGGATTCATGTCACATTACATTCACCCCCCACCATCTGGCCTGGGCTTGCGAAATCCTACCAACTGTCCTGGCTTGAGACGATTCACACCTCTTTAACCTGGGGTTACCCCTATCTCTGGATCTGTAAAGATTTAATTACCTGCAAATGCTCGCATTCAAAGCATTGTCTGGCATCTCTGACTTTGTCTATATATATGTTTCTGCAACATACCTCGCCATTCACCTCAGGAAGGAGCAGTTCTCCGAAAGCTAGTGTTTGAAACAAACCTGTTGGACTTCAACCTGGTGGTGTAAGACTTTTTACTGTGCTCACCCCAGTCCAACGCCGGCATCTCCACTTCAATATCACTGGAATGGAACATAAAAATAATGACGTTACATTTTGTTTATGTAGGGCTTGAGTGAGGCTACGGCTGCATTTTCCATTCAGGAGGCTCTGTTCTCCCGATAGAGCTGAATCACATCTGCTTTGTGCAGATGCTGAGAGCAGCATCCAGATTCAGTGACCCCTGCAGTGCAAATTGATGCATTGCGGGGAGTAGAAGAGATTCCATCATGAATCCCGCTGTCAGTCTATCATTTTGAGTGGATGGCCCAATAGCGAAGTCCCCCACCCCCCCCCCCCCCTCCCCCCCCCCCCCGACCCACGGCAATACAAATCCCGACCCTCACCGAAAAGAAGGGGCATACTCGCCACTACCGTGGTAATTGTTGGATCACCCAGCGCCCCCCCCGCCCACCCAGGATGCACGCATAAAGGTCTCTGGACCCACTCTTCAACCCCCACACCAAAGAACCACATCAGACAACGTCCTCAGTCGCTCCATCAGACCCTCCCACTAGAGATCCTCATCAGACACCCCCACTAGAGATCCTCATCAGAGACCCCCACCAGAGATCCTCATCAGAGACCCCCACCAGAGATCCTCATCAGAGACCCCCACCACAGATCCTCATCAGAGACCCCCACCAGAGATGCTCATCAGAGACCCCCACCAGAGATCCTCATCAGAGACCCCCACCACAGATCCTCATCAGAGACCCCCACCAGAGATCCTCATCAGAGACCCCCACCACAGATCCTCATCAGAGACCCCCACCAGAGATCCTCATCAGAGACCCCCAACACAGATCCTCATCAGACACCCCCACCAGAGATCCTTATCAGAGACCCCCACCAGATATCCTCATCAGACACCCCCACCAGAGTTCCTCATCAGAGACCCCCACCACAGATCCTCATCAGAGACTCCCACCCGGGATCCTCATCAGAGACCCCCACCAGAGATCTTCATCAGAGACCCCCAGCAGAGACCTTCATCAGAGACCCTCCTCAGTCGTCCATCAGAGACCCCCACCAGAGATCCTCGTCAGAGACCCCCACCACAGAGCTCATCAGAGACGCCCACCCAGGATCCTCATCAGAGACCCTCACCAGAGATCCTCATCAGAGACCACCACCAGAGATCCTCATCAGAGACCCCCACCAGAGATCCTCATCAGAGACCACCACCAGAGATCCTCATCAGAGACCCCCACCACAGATCCTCATCAGAGACCCCCACCAGAGATGCTCATCAGAGACCCCCACCAGAGATCCTCATCAGAGACCTCCACCACAGATACTCATCAGAGACCCCCACCAGAGATCCTCATCAGAGACCACCACCAGAGATCCTCATCAGAGACCACCACCAGAGATCCTCATCAGAGACCCCCACCACAGATCCTCATCAGAGACCCTCACCAGAGATGCTCATCAGAGACCCCCACCAGAGATCCTCATCAGAGACCTCCACCACAGATACTCATCAGAGACCCCCACCAGAGATCCTCATCAGAGACCCCCAACACAGATCCTCATCAGACACCCCCACCAGAGATCCTCATCAGAGACCACCACCAGAGATCCTCATCAGAGACCCCCACCAGAGATCGTCATCAGAGACCCCCAGCAGAGATCTTCATCAGAGACACTCCTCAGTCGTCCATCAGAGAACGCCACCAGAGTTCCTCGTCAGAGACCCCCACCACAGAACTCATCAGAGACGCCCACCCAGGATCATCATCAGAGACCCCCATCAGGGATCCTCACCAGAGACCCCCACCAGAGATCCTCATCAGAAACCACAACCAGAGATCCTCATCAAAGACCCAACCATAGATCCTCATCAGAGAAGCCCACCCGGGGATCCTTACCAGAAACACCCATCAGAGATCCTCATCGGAAACCCCCACCAGAGAACCTCATCAGAGACCCCCACCAGAGATCCTCATTAGAGACGCCCACCAGAGATCCTCACCAGAGACTCCAACCAGAGATCCTCATCAGAGACCCTCCCCAGTCTCCCCATTAGAGACCCTTCTCGGTCTCCCCATCAGAGACCCCCACCAGAGATCCTCACCAGAGACACCCATCAGAGATCCTCATCAGAGACCCCCACCAGAGATCCTCATCTGGGACGCCCACCAGAGATCCTCATTGGAGACCCCCACCAGATATCCTCACCAGAGACTCCAACCAGAGATCCTCATCAGAGACCCTCAACAGTCTCCCCATTAGAGACCCTCCTCGGTCTCCCCATCAGAGACCCCCACCAGAGATCCTCATCAGAGACCCCCACCAGAGATCCTCATCAGAGACCCTCCCCAGTCTCCCCATCAGAGACCCTCCCCAGTCTCCCCATCAGAGACATTCCTCTGTCTCCCCATCAGAGTCCCCCCACCAGGGATCCTCATCAGAGACCCCCACCAGAGATCCTCATCAGAGACGCCCACCAGAGATCCAAATTAGACCATCCCACAAGAGATCCTCATCCGAGACCCCACCAGATATCCTCATCAGAGACACAACACCAGAGATCCTCATCAGAGACTCCCACCAGAGATCTTCATCAGAGACCCCCACCAGATATCCTCATCAGAGACACAACACCAGAGATCTTCATCAGAGACCCCCAGTAGAGACCTGCATCAGAGACCCCCACCAGGTATCCTCACCAGAGACGCCCACCAGAGATCCTCATCAGAGACTCCAACCAGAGATCCTCACCAGAGACCACCATCACAGTTCCTCATCAGAAATCCCCACCAGTTTTCCTCATCAGAGACTTCAACCAGAGATCCTCATCAGAGACCCTCCCCAGTCTCCCCATCAGAGACCTTCCTCTGTCTCCCCATCAGAGACCCTCCTCAGTTTCCCCATCAGAGACCCCCACAAGAGATACTCACCAGAGACCCCACCAGGGATCCTCATCAGAGACCCCAACCGGAGATCCTCATCAGAGATCCCTACCAGAGATCCTCATCAGACGTCCTCCTCAGTCTCCCCAACAGAGACCCTCCTCCGTCTTCTAATCAGAGACCCTCCCCAGTCTCCCCATCAGAGACCTTCCTCTGTCTCCCCATCAAAGACCCTCCTCAGTGTCCCCATCAGTGACCCTCCTCAGTCTCCCCAGCAGAGATCCTCACCAGAGATCCCTACCTGAGGCCTGCATCAGAGACCCCCACCAGGTATCCTCATCAGAGACGCCCACCAGAGATCCTCATCAGAGACTCCAACCAGAGATCCTTATCAGAGACATTCCTCTGTCTCCCCATCCGAGACCCTCCTCAGTTTCCCCATCAGAGACCCCCCACCAGAGATCCTCACCAGAGACCACCATCACAGATCCTCATCAGAAATCCCCACCAGTTTTCCTCATCAGAGACTCCAACCAGAGATTCTCATCAGAGACCCTCCCCAGTCTCCCCATCAGAAACTTTCCTCTGTCTCCCCATCAGAGACCCGTCTCAGTCTCCCCATCAGAGACCCTCCTCAGTTTCCCCATCAGAGACCCCCACAAGAGATACTCACCAGAGACCCCCACCAGCGATCCTCATCAGAGACCCCAACCGGAGATCCTCCAGAGACTCTCCCCAGTCTCCCCATCAGAGACCCTCCTCAGTCTCCCGATCAGAGAACATCCTCAGTCTCCCCATCAGAGACCCTCCTCAATCTCCCCATCAGAGACCCCCACCAGCGATCCTCACCAGAGACCCCTACCAGAGATCCTCATCAGAGACACCCATCAGCGTACCCCATCAGAGACCCCCACCAGGGATCCTCATAAGAGACCCCCACCAGAGATCCTCATCAGAGACCCCACCAGAGATCCTCACCAGAGACCCCCACCAGGGATCCTCATAAGAGACCCCCACCAGTGTTCCCCATTGGGAGCCCCACCAGGGATCCTCATCAGAGTCCCCCACCAGAGATCCTCATCAGAGACCCCCACAAGAGACGCCCACCAGTGATGCTCATCAGAGACCCCCACCAGAGATCGTCATTAGACCCTCCTACTAGAGATCCTCATCAGAGACCCCCACCAGAAATCCTCATCAGAGACCCCCACCAGTGTTCCTCATCAGAGACCCCCACCAGATGAAATGAAATGAAAATCGCTTATCGTCACGAGTAGGCTTCAATGAAGTTACTGTAAAAAGCCCCTAGTCGCCATATTCCGGCGCCTGTCTGGGGAGGCTGGTACGGGAATCGAACCGTGCTTGCTGGCCTGCTTGGTCTGCTTTAAAAGCCAGCGATTTAGCCTGGTGAGCTAAACCAGCTCCTCATCCGAGACACCCACCAGATATCCTCATCCGAGACACCCACCAGAGATCCTCATCAGAGACCCCCACCAGATCCTCATATGAGATCCCCCCAGAAATCGTCATCAGAGACTCCAACCAGAGATCCTTATCAGACGCCCTCCTTAGTCTCCCCAACAGAGACCTTCCTCTGTCTCCCCTTCAGAGACCCTCCTCAGTCTCCCCATCAGAGACCCACCTCAGTGTCCCCATCAGTGACCCTCCTCAGTCTCCCCAGCAGAGATCCTCACCAGAGATCCCTACCTGAGACCTGCATCAGAGACCCCCACCAGGTATCCTCATCAGAGACGCCCACCAGAGATCCTCATCAGAGACTCCAACCAGAGATCCTCATCAGAGACCTTCCTCTGACTCCCCATCAGAGACCCTCCTCAGTCTCCCCATCAGAGACCCTCCTCAGTATCCCCATCAGAGACCCCCCACCAGAGATCCTCACCAGAGACCACCATCACAGATCCTCATCAGAAATCCCCCCCAGTTTTCCTCATCAGAGACTTCAACCAGAGATCCTCATCAGAGACCCTCCCTAGTCTCCCCATCAGAGACCTTCCTCTGTCTCCCCATCAGAGACCCTCCTCAGTCTCCCCATCAGAGACCCACCTCAGTTTCCCCTTCAGAGACCCCCCCACCAGAGATCCTCACCAGAGATCCTAATCAGAGACCCCAACCGGAGATCCTAATCAGAGACCACAATCGGAGATCCTCATCAGAGACCCCCACCAGAGATGCTCATCAGAGACCCTCCCCAGAGATCGTCATTAGACCCTCCCACTAGAGATGCTCATCAGAGACCCCCACCAGAGATGCTCATCAGAGACCCCCACCAGAGATACTCATCAGATACCCTCACCAGAGATCGTCATTAGTCCCTCCCACTAGAGATGCTCATCAGAGACCCCCACCAGAGATGCTCATCAGAGACCCTCCCCAGAGATTGTCATTAGACCCTCCCACTAGAGATGCTCATCAGAGACCCCCACCAGAAATTCTCATCAGAGACCCCCACCAGTATTCCTCATCAGAGACCCCCACCAGATGAAATGAAATGAAAATCGCTTATTGTCACGAGTAGGCTTCAATGAAGTTACTGTGAAAAGCCCCTAGTTGCCATATTCCGGCGCCTGTCTGGGGAGGCTGGTACAGGAATCGAACCGTGCTGCTGGCCTGCTTGGTCTGTGTTAAAAGCCAGCGATTTAGCCCAGTGAGCTAAACCAGTCCCTCATTCGAGACACCCACCAGATATCCTCATCAGAGACGCCCACCAGAAATCGTCATCAGAGACTCCAACCAGAGATCCTTATCAGACGCCCTCCTTAGTCTCCCCAACAGAGGCTTTCCTCTGTCTCCCCCTCAGAGACCCTCCTCAGTCTCCCCTTCAGAGATTCTCCTCAGTCTCCCCATCAGAGACCCTCCTCAGTGTCCCCATCAGAGACCCTCCTCAGTCTCCCCATCAGAGACCCTCCTCAGTCTCCCCATCAGAGACTCCCAACAGAGATCCTCATCAGAGACCCCCACCAGAGAAACTCATGAGAGACCCCCACCAGAGATCTTCATCAGAGACACCCACCAGAGATCCTCATCAGAGACCCCCACCAGAGGAACTCATGAGAGACCCCCACCAGAGATCTTCATCAGAGTCCCCCTCCAGTGATCCTGATCAGAGAGCCCAACCACAGACGCTCATCAGAGACCGCCCCCCCTAGTAGTGTACCTCCCATAACAGGGAATCCCCCATAACAGGAAACACCTCTCCCCATCAGATACTGCTGCCTGGAAGCTAAAGAGTAGTCCAGGTCTAAGCTAAAGAACAATCCAGTGAAAAATCACTGTTTCTTTTCCTACCCATGTCTTACACCTGCTGCCTCAGGCAGATGTCGAGAAAGCAGCAAATGGAACTTAACAGAAAGCAAAAACAATTATGAATGCTTTAAAGCTCCTCAGATCCTTTGATCTGCAAGGCTTCTATTCGATTCACTTCAAAAAAATTTTTTTTAGTAGCCTGTAATTGACAGCTTGCAGACAGCCAGATGTCTGGATTAATTATTTTAATTTCACTTCATACCTGAATGGATCTCAAATAGCCTGCAGTGAAAATAGCTGCAATGATTATAAACATCGAGCCATGATTGACAGGTCATGACCAATTCAAAAGTAAGAAGCCTTACAACACCAGGTTAAAGTCCAACATGTTTGTTTCAAACACTAGCTTTCGGAGCACTGTTCCTTCCTCAGGTGAGGAAGGAGCTGCGCTCCGAAAGCTAGTGTTTGAAACAAACCTGTTGGACTTTAACCTGGTGTTGTAAGACTTCTTACTGTGTTCACCCCAGTCCAAAGCCGGCATCTCCACATCACTTCAAATGTAGTTAAGTGCTGTCTGCTGAGAAAAAGAGGAAGTGAAAGCACTTACCTCCTTGAGATGTATAATCAAGATTATGGGCAGGATTTGAATTGTGGGCGATGGACTTTGGGGCTACCTACCTTAAATATCTACCCATTTGTTTCACCACAAGGTCCACTGCATGAGGGCCACACTGGCAAATACTTCTACCAATCTAGTCCCAGCCCAGAGGGCCGGAGGATCATGGAGGTGTGGTGAATCCAGTGTCCAGCCTGCGAACATCGATGCTGCCCCACTTGGGGGACCAAATCATCGTAAATGGATTCCAATTTTTTTTCCCCGATGCTGGTTTCTCTGACGCATTGGGAACTCCGCGACCAGCGGTGGTCGGCAGAGAATCAAGCCTCACAACTCGAATACTGTGAGACGTTTTGGTCTCCTTATTTAACAAGGGATGTAAATACATTGGAGGCAGTTCAATGGAGGGTTATAAGATTGATAACTGGAATGACCAGGTTGCTTTATAAAGAAAGCTTAGATAGACTGGGCTTGCTTCCTCTGGAGTGTACAAGAGATTCTGGACAGAAACCCCAATATTTTATTTTAATTTTGCAAGACTGTGAGGAAAGGATACTTCGTTGCACGAGTGATTTGATGAAGAACTAGGGATATGGTTTATTAAAACAAACTTTACTACGAACACAGGATTAAAATATCTTTAACACCACACAAGAACATAGCTTATAATTATCCCTTCAACAATACAGTATCACAATAACCCTGATAGATTATTGGTTTATTAATTGGTAATAATTGAGTGCATAGCAAAAGGGTGGAATTATTCAAAATGCCATGACCGTGAAAAGATAGTCATTGTTTCAGATAATGAATTAACTATTGAACTTTAGGGTTTTGTCAGTACAAATTTAGACATTGTTTCAATGAATGTTTCATATAATGAATGGACTATTGTATTTCAGTGCATTTAGCAATAAGAATGTATCAACTAATTAGTTACAGTAAGGTCTTTAGCTAGCATTAGCGTGAGAAACCTATTCTCATGAGGCTGTGCACGTAGATGCTGAATTATTCCTGATAGATACAAGTCAATCTTAATTAATGGCCAGTGTTTGATTAATAAATCATCCTTTAAGTAACAGACATCTGTTTGAACAAATCAGGAGGACTCAGCTGATGGTCTCACCCCTAAATGATGGATTAGACCATCAATAAGGATTCGCTTAAAGTAGGACCTCGTGGCCGAGGTCGGCCTCCTGAGTTCCTGCCTTTCTGAATTCATGAATCATCCTATTTGTTTATTTTAAAAGTGATTTATTTATGTTTTTATGATTAATGATTTTGTTTGCCATGTATTTGACCAACTCGTGTATTGTTTGGTATTTTGTTTCTAAGTTTTGATTTAGTTCACATGCAAGTGCATTAAAGTGAATGATTAGAAATAAAGTTGTATTTTGACACCTCCAATCAACAGGACAATCGTCTCTCATTAGAAGATAAAATAAGAGATCCTACAAACCCTTAGCTTCTATCTTTATTACCACTCATAAAACAAAACCATCTCAGCTCTCAATGCACTATCAAATACAGTTAGCTCTCAAGAATATCTACTATACCGAGATGTCTGGATACTCTACTTCGAGAAAGAGACAACCTTATGACACTGCCTTAAAGAAAGAGACCTGACCCTGTCATAACAATGCAGGATCTGTCACATAAGAAAGAGCATAAGCAGCAAGTAATAGACAGAGCTAAACAATTCCACAACAAACGTGTCAGGTATAATCTCTGCAGTCCTGCCACATCCAATTAAACAATTCATTGGAGGAAGAGGCTCCACATTCTCAATAATGGAGGAGCCCAGCACATATGTGAAAAAGACATATGTGAAAACTCATCCTCCTCTTGAGGTTCCCAACATCACAGATGTCGGTCTCCAGCCAACTTAATTCACTCCATGTGATATTAAGAAATGGCTGAAGGGACTGGATACGGCAAAGGCTATGGGCCCTGGCAATATTCCAGCAATAGTATATAAGACCTGTGCTCAAGAATCTGCTGCACCCCTAGCCAAGCTTTTCCGTACCAACTACAACAGTAGTATCTACCCAGCCATGTGGAAAATGGTCCAAGTAGGGGCTGGTTTAGCACAGGGCTAAATCGCTGGCTTTGAAAGCAGACCAAGGCAGGCCAGCAGCATGGTTCAATTCCCGTACCAGCCTCCCCGAACAAGCGCCGGAATGTGGCGACTAGGGGCTTTTCACAGCAACTTAATTGAAGCCTACTTGTGACAATAAGCTATTTTATTTATCATTGGCTACTTTGCAGGCTTTTGCCCTTAGTCTAGAACCTGCCTTTATACAGTGAAGGCCTATTTAATAAACCTCTGTTAATGTTTCATTCAACCCACGTGCATCAGCAATTAAAACTCAAGAAGCTCGACACCATCCAGGACAAAGCAGCCCACTTGATTGCTCCTCCTTCCACAAACATTCACTCCCTCCACTGAATATTTTAAAGACAGGGGTCGATAGATTCTTGCTGGGCAAGAGAATCAAAGGTTATTGAGGATAGATGGGAAGGTGAAACTCAACACAAACAGATCAGTCATGATGTTATTGAATGGCAGAGCTGGTTCAAGGGGCCGAATAGGCATCTCTGCTCCTATTTTGTATATTTGTATGTTCATAATATACCCATTCCTTTCCATTACTGAATGGAAGGTAGCTGGCAATATTCATTAGGACACTATTGAGAAGCTTACCTGGCCATGGAGAGGTCAAATAATTTTAGAAATTGTGCAAGTGATGTCTGGTACATGATGTTAACCATGCTCATTTCAGTGATGAGGAAGTACAGGATACTACCGCGCGTGGCTGCTGGCCGGTATTCCTCCTGTGCCAGGTTAATTTTGATCTCTGTCTCGGCTGCGACATGCAGCTTCTCACTAACTTCAGTCGCTGTTGACTTTGTTGTCTGAAGGACACCAATCAAAGACTCATCATCCACCAGTGAACCTGAAAAGATGTCCATTGAGCTGATCAAGAACTCATTCCTCACAATTATAATTTCAATTAACAAAGTACCAACAAGCGTTTATATCACAGAAACAATTCTTTTGACCCAATGTCGGTGTTTATACTTCGCAAGAGCATGACTGTCTCCCCACTAAGAAGGTTGACAAAACTCAATCAGTTTGAAGCTGTGTTCAAGAAGATGTATTGACAGATTATTCTTTGAAGGCACCATGGTATCTTTCCTTTACTGAAGACAGGCTGGTATAGATTGTCGGGTGATATCTTATTCAAATGAGTGACTGTTTTTAGCTGACTGATGCAAAATCTCAGCAGAAGGGATTATATCAGCATAAGCAATGAGCATGTGACATGGATAACGAGTAGGTATTTACCTTTGGTGGTGCTCAGCTTGATGAGCAGGTTATTCTCCAATTCCTTCATTTTGCGTTTGTTGGCAGTAACCTCCTCGATCAGGTGCACACGCTCTGCCTCCAGCTCCTATAAGGTCGAATAATATTAATATCAATGGTTCCAAATCAGCAAATGGAAAAAATAAGGAGCAGGATTCTCCGTTTTGGAGACTATGTCCCAAAGCCGGTGTGAAACGGTGGATTTTACGCCAGGAGAACTGGCGTCCAAAGGTGTGGTAAACCACGTTATTGTGTTTATTGTAATATATTCACTGTGCTGTATTGTACATAAGAACATAAGAACTAGGAGCAGGAGTAGGCCATCTGGCCCCTCGAGCCTGCTCCGCCATTCAATGAGATCATGGCTGATCTTTTGTGGACTCAGCTCCACTTTCCGGCCCGAACACCATAACCCTTAATCCCTTTGTTCTTCAAAAAACTATCTATCTTTACCTTAAAAACATGTAATGAATGAGCCTCAACTGCTTCACTGGGCAAGGAATTCCACAGATTTACAACCCTTTGGGTGAAGAAGTTCCTCCCAAACTCAGTCCTAAATCTACTTCCCCTTATTTTGAGGCTATGTCCCCTAGTTCTGCTTTCACCCGCCAGTGGAAACAACCTGCCCGCTTCTATCCCTTCATAATTTTAAATGTTTCTATAAGATCCCCCCTCATCCTTCTAAATTCCAACGAGTACAGTCCCAGTCTACTCAACCTCTCCTCATAATCCAAACCCTTCAGCTCTGGGATTAACCTAGTGAATCTCCTCTGCACACCCTCCAGTGCCAGTACGTCCTTTCTCAAGTAAGGAGACCAAAATTGAACACAATACTCCAGGTGTGGCCTCACTAACACCTTATACAATTGCAACATAACCTCCCTAGTCTTAAACTCCATCCCTCTAGCAATGAAGGACAAAATTCCATTTGCCTTCTTAATCACCTGCTGCACCTGTAAACCAACCTTCTGTGGCTCATGCACTAGCACACCCAAGTCTCTCTGCACAGCGGCATGCTTTAATATTTTATCGTTTAAATAATAATCCCGTTTGCTGTTATTCCTACCAAAATGGATAACTTCACATTTGTCAACATTGTATTCCATCTGCCAGACCCTAGCCCATTCACTTAACCGATCCAAATCCCTCTGCAGACTTCCAGTATCCTCTGCACTTTTCGCTTTACCACTCATCTTAGTGTCATCTGCAAACTTGGACACATTGCCCTTGGTCCCCAACTCCAAATCATCTAAGTAAATTGTGAACAATTGTGGGCCCAACACTGATCCCTGAGGGATACCACTAGCTACTGATTGCCAACCAGAGAAACACCCATTAATCCCCACTCTTTGCTTTCTATTAATTAACCAATCCTCTATCCATGCTACTACTTTACCCTTAATGCCATGCATCTTTATCTTATGCAGCAACCTTTTGTGTGGCACCTTGTCAAAGGCTTTCTGGAAATCCAGCTAAACCACATCCATCGGCTCCCCGTTATCTACTGCACTGGTAATGTCCTCAAAAAATTCCACTAAATTAGTTAGGCATGACCTGCCCTTTATGAACCCATGCTGCGTTTGCCCAATGGGACAATTTCTATCCAGATACCTCGCTATTTCTTCCTTGATGATAGATTCCAGCATCTTCCCTACTACCGAAGTTAAGCTCACTGGCCTATAATTTCCTGCTTTCTGCCTACCTCCTTTTTTAAACAGTGGTGTCACGTTTGCTAATTTCCAATCCACTGGGCCCACCCCAGAGTCTAGTGAATTTCGGTAAATTATCACTAGTGCATCTGCAATTTCCCCAGCCATCTCTTTTAGCACTCTGGGATGCATTCCATCAGGGCCAGGAGACTTGTCTACCTTTAGCCCCATTAGCTTGCCCATCACTATCTCCTTAGTGATAACAATCCTCTCTAGGTCCTCACCTGTCATAGCCTCATTTCTATCTGTCGCTGGCATGTTATTTGTGTCTTGCACTGTGAAGACCGACCCAAAAAACCTGTTCAGTTCCTCAGCCATTTCCTCATTTCCCATTATTAAAACTCCCTTCTCATCCTCTAAAGGACCAATATTTACCTTAGCCACTCTCTATTGTTTTATATATTTGTAAAAACTTTTACTGTCTGTTTTTATATTCTGAGCAAGTTTACTCTCATACTCTATCCTACTCTTCTTTATAGCTTTTTTAGTAGCTTTCTGTTGCCCCCTAAAGATTTCCCAGTCCTCTAATCTCCCAGCAATCTTTGCCACTTTATATGCTTTTTCCTTCAATTTGATACTCTCCCTTATTTCCTTAGATATCCACGGTCGATTTTCCCTCTTTCTTCTATCCTTCCTTTTTGTTGGTAGAAACCTTTGCTGAGCACTGTGAAAAATCGATTGGAAGGTTCTCCACTGTTCCCCAACTGTTCCACCATAAAGTCTTAGCTCCCAGTCTACCTTAGCTAGTTCTTCTCTCATCCCATTGTAATCTCCTTTGTTTAAACACAAAACACTAGTATTTGATTTTACTTTCTCACATGCCTGGGTTTGTCCAGGCTGGCTCCACCTGTGGCTCCTTCCCTTGGGTGTTCTGGATAAAAGTGGAAAGTCTCCGCCTCCAGACCCAGTTTAGGTCCAGAGGCAGGAGGCTTGCTCTTTAGTGTATTAAAGTCTCAATTAGGTTTATAATTCGCCGTCTATAATTGATGGTGCATCAAAATGCCACCGATTCTCCACTTGCTGGGGGGTAGCAGGGTGCGAGCAGACTAACCCAGTCTGAAACCTGGGGGGAAAAGTGCGAGCAGACTAACCCAGTCTGAAACCTGGGGGCACAGTGCGAGTAGATTAAACCAGTCTGAAACCTGGGGGCACAGTGCGAGCAGATTAAACCAGTCTGAAACCTGGGGGCACAGTGCGAGCAGATTAAACCAGTGTTAAACCTGGGGGCACAGTGCGAGCAGACTAACCCAGTCTGAAACCTGGGGGGAAAAGTGCGAGCAGACTAACCCAGTCTGAAACCTGGGGGCACAGTGCGAGCAGACTAACCCAGTCTGAAACCTGGGGGCACAGTGAGAGCAGATTAAACCAGTCTGTAACCTGGGGGCACAGTGCGAGCAGATTAACCCAGTCTGAAACCTGGGGGCACAGTGAGAGCAGATTAACCAGTCTGAAACCTGGGGGCACAGTGTGAGCAGATTAAACCAGACTGAAACCTGGGGGCACAGTGTGAGCAGATTAAACCAGTCTGAAACCTGGGGGCACAGTGCGAGCAGATTAACCCAGTCTGAAACCTGGGGGCACAGTGCGAGCAGATTAAACCAGTCTGAAACCTGGGGGCACAGAGTGAGCAGATTACACCAGTCTGAAACCTGGGGGCACAGTGCGAGCAGATTAACCCAGTCTGGAACCTGGGGGCACAGTGCGAGCAGATTAAACCAGTCTGAAACCTGGGGGCACAGTGAGAGCAGATTAACCCAGTCTGAAACCTGGGGGCACAGTGTGAGCAGATTAAACCAGTCTGAAACCTGGGGGCACAGTGTGAGCAGATTAAACCAGACTGAAACCTGGGGGCACAGTGTGAGCAGATTAAACCAGTCTGAAACCTGGGGGCACAGTGCGAGCAGATTAAACCAGTCTGAAACCTGGGGGCACAGTGTGAGCAGATTAAACCAGTCTGAAACCTGGGGGCACAGTGTGAGCAGATTAAACCAGTCTGAAACCTGGGGGCACAGTGCGAGCAGATTAAACCAGTCTGAAACCTGGGGGCACAGTGTGAGCAGATTAAACCAGTCTGAAACCTGGGGGCACAGTGCGAGCAGATTAAACCAGTCTGAAACCTGGGGGCACAGTGCGAGCAGATTAAACCAGACTGAAACCTGGGGGCACAGTGAGAGCAGATTAAACCAGTCTGAAACCTGGGGGCACAGTGTGAGCAGATTAAACCAGTCTGAAACCTGGGGGCACAGTGTGGGCAGATTAAACCAGTCTGAAACCTGGGGGCACAGTGAGAGCAGATTAAACCAGTCTGAAACCTGGGGGCACAGTGTTATCAGATTAAACCAGTCTGAACCTGGGGGCACAGTGTGAGCAGATTAAACCAGTCTGAAACCTGGGGGCACAGTGCGAGCAGATTACACCAGTCTGAAACCTGGGGGCACAGTGCGAGCAGATTAAACCAGTCTGAAACCTGGGGGCACAGTGCGAGCAGATTAAACCAGTCTGAAACCTGGGGGCACAGTGCGAGCAGATTAACCAGTCTGAAACCTGGGGGCACAGTGCGAGCAGATTAAACCAGTCTGAAACCTGGGGGCACAGTGCGAGCAGATTAAACCAGTCTGAAACCTGGGGGCACAGTGTGAGCAGATTAAACCAGTCTGAAACCTGGGGGCACAGTGTGAGCAGATTAAACCAGACTGAAACCTGGGGGCACAGTGCGAGCAGATTAAACCAGTCTGAAACCTGGGGGCACAGTGCGAGCAGATTAAACCAGACTGAAACCTGGGGGCACAGTGTGAGCAGATTAAACCAGTCTGAAACCTGGGGGCACAGTGTGAGCAGATTAAACCAGTCTGAAACCTGGGGGCACAGTGAGAGCAGATTAAACCAGTCTGAAACCTGGGGGCACAGTGTGGGCAGATTAAACCAGTCTGAAACCTGGGGGCACAGTGAGAGCAGATTAAACCAGTCTGAAACCTGGGGGCACAGTTCGAGCAGATTAAACCAGTCCGAAACCTGGGGGCACAGTGCGAGCAGATTAAACCAGTCTGAAACCTGGGGGCACAGTGTGAGCAGATTAACCCAGTCTGAAACCTGGGGGACACAGTGTGAGCAGATTAAACCCAGTCTGGAACCTGGGGGCACAGTGTGAGCAGATTAACCCAGTCTGAAACCTGGGGGCACAGTGTGAGCAGATTAACCCAGTCTGAAACCTGGGGGCACAGAGTGAGCAGACTAACCCAGTCTGAAACCTGGGGGCACAGTGCGAGCAGATTAACCCAGTCTGAAACCTGGGGGCACAGTGAGAGCAGAGTAACCCAGTCTGAAACCTGGGGGCACAGTGAGAGCAGATTAACCCAGTCTGAAACCTGGGGGCACAGAGTGAGCAGATTAAACCAGTCTGAAACCTGGGAGCACAGTGTGGGCAGATTAAACCTGTCTGAAACCTGGGGGCACAGTGTGAGCAGATTAAACCAGTCTGAAACCTGGGGGCACAGAGTGAGCAGATTAAACCAGTCTGAAACCTGGGGGCACAGTGCGAGCAGATTAAACCTGTCTGAAACCTGGGGGCACAGTGAGAGCAGATTAAACCAGTCTGAAACCTGGGGGCACAGTGTGAGCAGATTAAACCAGTCTGAAACCTGGGGGCACAGTGAGAGCAGATTAAACCAGTCTGAAACCTGGGGGCACAGTGTGGGCAGATTAAACCAGTCTGAAACCTGGGGGCACAGTGAGAGCAGATTAAACCAGTCTGAAACCTGGGGGCACAGTTCGAGCAGATTAAACCAGTCCGAAACCTGGGGGCACAGTGCGAGCAGATTAAACCAGTCTGAAACCTGGGGGCACAGTGTGAGCAGATTAAACCAGACTGAAACCTGGGGGCACAGTGAGAGCAGATTAAACCAGTCTGAAACCTGGGGGCACAGTGCGAGCAGATTAAACCAGTCTGCAACCTGGGGGCACAGTGAGAGCAGATTAAACCAGTCTGAAACCTGGGGGCACAGTGTGAGCAGATTAAACCAGTCTGAAACCTGGGGGCACAGTGCGAGCAGATTAAACCAGTCTGCAACCTGGGGGCACAGTGTGAGCAGATTAAATCAGACTGAAACCTGGGGGCACAGTGAGAGCAGATTAAACCAGTCTGCAACCTGGGGGCACAGTGTGAGCAGATTAAACCAGACTGAAACCTGGGGGCACAGTGAGAGCAGATTAAACCAGTCTGAAACCTGGGGGCACAGTGAGAGCAGAGTAACCCAGTCTGAAACCTGGGGGCACAGTGAGAGCAGATTAACCCAGTCTGAAACCTGGGGGCACAGAGTGAGCAGATTAAACCAGTCTGAAACCTGGGAGCACAGTGTGGGCAGATTAAACCTGTCTGAAACCTGGGGACACAGTGCGAGCAGATTAAACCAGTCTGAAACCTGGGGGCACAGAGTGAGCAGATTAAACCAGTCTGAAACCTGGGGGCACAGTGCGAGCAGATTAAACCTGTCTGAAACCTGGGGGCACAGTTAGGGCAGATTAAACCAGTCTGAAACCTGGGGGCACAGTGTGAGCAGATTAAACCAGACTGAAACCTGGGGGCACAGTGCGAGCAGATTAAACCAGTCTGAAACCTGGGGGCACAGTGAGAGCAGATTAAACCAGTCTGAAACCTGGGGGCACAGTGCGAGCAGACTAACCCAGTCTGAAACCTGGGGGCACAGTGCGAGCAGACTAACCCAGTCTGAAACCTGGGGGCACAGTGAGAGCAGATTAAACCAGTCTGAAACCTGGGGGGACAGTGCGAGCAGATTAAACCAGACTGAAACCTGGGGGCACAGTGTGACCAGATTAAACCAGTCTGAAACCTGGGGGCACAGTGCGAGCAGACTAACCCAGTCTGAAACCTGGGGGCACAGTGCGAGCAGATTAAACCAGACTGAAACCTGGGGGCACAGTGTGACCAGATTAAACCAGTCTGAAACCTGGGGGCACAGAGCGAGCAGATTAAACCAGTCTGAAACCTGGGGGCACAGTGTGAGCAGACTAACCCAGTCTGGAACCTGGGGGCACAGTGAGATCAGATTAAACCAGTCTGAAACCTGGGGACACAGTGTGAGCAGATTAAACCAGTCTGAAACCTGGGGGTACAGTGAGAGCAGATTAAACCAGTCTGAAACCTGGGGGCACAGTGAGAGCAGATTAAACCAGTCTGAAACCTGGGGGCACAGTGAGAGCAGAGTAACCCAGTCTGAAACCTGGGGGCACAGTGTGAGCAGATTAAACCAGTCTGAAACCTGGGGGCACAGTGAGAGCAGATTAAACCAGTCTGAAACCTGGGGGCACAGTGTTATCAGATTAAACCAGTCTGAAACCTGGGGGCACAGTGTTATCAGATTAAACCAGTCTGAACCTGGGGGCACAGTGTGAGCAGATTAAACCAGACTGAAACCTGGGGGCACAGTGCGAGCAGATTAAACCAGACTGAAACCTGGGGGTACAATGAGAGCAGATTAAACCAGTCTGAAACCTGGGAGCACAGTGCGAGCAGATTAAACCAGTCTGAAACCTGGGGGTACAGTGAGAGCAGATTAAACCTGTCTGAAACGTGGGGGCACAGTGCGAGCCGATTAAACCAGTCTGAAACCTGGGGGCACAGTGCGAGCAGATTAAACCAGTCTGAAACCTGGGGGCACAGTGAGAGCAGACTAACCCAGTCTGAAACCTGGGGGCACAGTGCGAGCAGATTAAACCAGTCTGAAACCTGGGGGCACAGTGCGAGCAGATTAAACCAGACTGAAACCTGGGGGCACAGTGTGACCAGATTAAACCAGTCTGAAACCTGGGGACACAGTGTGAGCAGATTAAACCAGACTGAAACCTGGGGGCACAGTGCGAGCAGATTAAACCAGACTGAAACCTGGGGGCACAGTTTTATCAGATTAAACCAGTCTGAACCTGGGGGCACAGTGTGAGCAGATTAAACCAGACTGAAACCTGGGGGCACAGTGTGAGCAGATTAAACCAGACTGAAACCTGGGGGCACAGTGCGAGCAGATTAAACCAGTCTGAAACCTGGGGGCACAGTGAGAGCAGATTAAACCAGACTGAAACCTGGGGGCACAGTGTGAGCAGATTAAACCAGTCTGAAACCTGGGGGCACAGTGAGAGCAGATTAACCCAGCCTGAAACCTGGGGGTACAGTGAGAGCAGATTAACCCAGTCTGAAACCTGGGGGCACAGTGCGAGCAGATTAACCCAGTCTGAAACCTGGGGGCACAGAGTGGGCAGATTAAACCAGTCTGAAACCTGGGGGCACAGTGTTATCAGATTAAACCAGTCTGAACCTGGGGGCACAGTGTGAGCAGATTAAACCAGTCTGGAACCTGGGGGCACAGTGAGAGCAGATTAAACCAGTCTGAAACCTGGGGGCACAGTGAGAGCAGATTAAACCAGTCTGAAACCTGGGGGCACAGTGTGAGCAGATTAAACCAGTCTGAAACCTGGGGGCACAGTGAGAGCAGATTAAACCTGTCTGAAACCTGGGGGCACAGTGCGAGCCGATTAAACCAGTCTGAAACCTGGGGGCACAGTGAGAGCAGATTAACCCAGTCTGAAACCTGGGGGCACAGTGTGAGCAGATTAAACCAGTCTGAAACCTGGGGGCACAGTGTGAGCAGATTAAACCAGTCTGAAACCTGGGGGCACAGTGTGAGCAGATTAAACCAGACTGAAACCTGGGGGCACAGTGTGAGCAGATTAAACCAGACTGAAACCTGGGGGCACAGTGAGAGCAGATTAAACCAGTCTGAAACCTGGGGGCACAGTGCGAGCAGATTAAACCTGTCTGAAACCTGGGGGTACAGTGAGAGCAGATTAAACCAGTCTGAAACCTGGGGGCACAGTGCGAGCAGATTAAACCAGTCTGAAACCTGGGGGCACAGTGAGAGCAGATTAACCCAGTCTGTAACCTGGGGGCACAGTGCGAGCAGACTAACCCAGTCTGAAACCTGGGGGTACAGTGAGAGCAGATTAAACCAGTCTGAAACCTCGGGGCACAGTGTGAGCAGATTAAACCAGTCTGAAACCTGGGGGTACAGTGAGAGCAGATTAAACCAGTCTGAAACCTGGGGGCACAGTGCGAGCAGATTAAACCAGTCTGAAACCTGGGGGCACAGAGTGAGCAGATTAACCCAGACTGAAACCTGGGGGACACAGTGTGAGCAGATTAAACCAGACTGAAACCTGGGGGCACAGAGTGAGCAGATTAACCCAGACTGAAACCTGGGGGACACAGTGTGAGCAGATTAAACCAGTCTGAAACCTGGGGGCACAGTGAGAGCAGATTAACCCAGACTGAAACCTGGGGGCACAGAGTGAGCAGATTAAACCAGTCTGAAACCTGGGGGCACAGTGCGAGCAGATTAAACCAGTCTGAAACCTGGGGGTACAGTGAGAGCTTATTAAACCAGTCTGAAACCTGGGGACACAGTGTGAGCAGATTAAACCAGACTGAAACCTGGGGGCACAGTGCGAGCAGATTAAACCAGACTGAAACCTGGGGGCACAGAGTGAGCAGATTAAACCAGACTGAAACCTGGGGGCACAGTGCGAGCAGACTAACCCAGTCTGAAACCTGGGGGCACAGTGCGAGCAGACTAACCCAGTCTGAAACCTGGGGGCACAGTGCGAGCAGATTAAACCAGTCTGAAACCTGGGGGCACAGTGCGAGCAGATTAAACCAGTCTGAAACCTGGGGACACAGTGTGACCAGATTAAACCAGTCTGAAACCTGGGGGCACAGTGTGAGCAGATTAAACCAGTCTGAAACCTGGGGGGACAGTGCGAGCAGATTAAACCTGTCTGAAACCTGGGGGCACAGTGCGAGCAGATTAAACCAGACTGAAACCTGGGGGCACAGTGCGAGCAGATTAAACCAGTCTGAAACCTGGGGGTACAGTGAGAGCAGATTAACCCAGCCTGAAACCTGGGGGCACAGTGCGAGCAGATTAAACCAGTCTGAAACCTGGGGGCACAGTGAGAGCAGATTAACCCAGTCTGAAACCTGGGGGCACAGTGCGAGCAGATTAAACCAGTCTGAAACCTGGGGGCACAGTGTGAGCAGATTAAACCAGTCTGAAACCTGGGGGCACAGTGCGAGCAGATTAAACCAGTCTGAAACCTGGGGGCACAGTGAGAGCAGATTAAACCAGTCTGAAACCTGGGGGCACAGTGCGAGCAGATTAAACCAGTCTGAAACCTGGGGGCACAGAGTGAGCAGATTAAACCAGTCTGAAACCTGGGGGCACAGTGAGAGCAGATTAAACCAGTCTGAAACCTGGGGGCACAGTGCGAGCAGATTAAACCAGTCTGAAACCTGGGGACACAGTGAGAGCAGATTAACCCAGTCTGAAACCTGGGGGCACAGTGAGAGCAGATTAAACCAGTCTGAAACCTGGGGGCACAGTGAGAGCAGATTAAACCAGTCTGAAACCTGGGGGCACAGTGTGAGCAGATTAAACCAGTCTGAAACCTGGGGGCACAGTGTGAGCAGATTAAACCAGACTGAAACCTGGGGGCACAGTGCGAGCAGATTAAACCAGTCTGAAACCTGGGGGCACAGTGAGAGCAGATTAACCCAGCCTGAAACCTGGGGGCACAGTGTGAGCAGATTAAACCAGTCTGAAACCTGGGGGCACAGTGTGAGCAGATTAAACCAGTCTGAAACCTGGGGGCACAGTGTGAGCAGATTAAACCAGTCTGAAACCTGGGGGCACAGTGCGAGCAGATTAAACCAGTCTGAAACCTGGGGGCACAGTGCGAGCAGATTAAACCAGTCTGAAACCTGGGGGCACAGTGTGAGCAGATTAAACCAGACTGAAACCTGGGGACAAAGTGAGAGCAGATTAAACCAGTCTGAAACCTGGGGGCACAGTGAGAGCAGATTAAACCAGACTGAAACCTGGGGACAAAGTGAGAGCAGATTAAACCAGTCTGAAACCTGGGGGCACAGTGAGAGCAGATTAAACCAGACTGAAACCTGGGGACAAAGTGAGAGCAGATTAAACCAGTCTGAAACCTGGGGGCACAGTGAGAGCAGATTAAACCAGACTGAAACCTGGGGACAAAGTGAGAGCAGACTAAACCAGACTGAAACCTGGGGGCACAGTGAGAGCAGATTAAACCAGTCTGAAACCTGGGGGCACAGTACGAGCAGATTAAACCAGTCTGAAACCTGGGGGCACAGTGCGAGCAGATTAACCCAGTCTGAAACCTGGGGGCACAGTGTGAGCAGACTAACCCAGTCTGGAACCTTGGGGCACAGTGAGAGCAGATTAAACCAGACTGAAACCTGGGGGCACAGTGCGAGCAGATTAAACCAGTCTGAAACCTGGGGGCACAGTGAGAGCAGATTAACCCAGTCTGAAACCTGGGGGCACAGTGCGAGCAGATTAAACCAGTCTGAAACCTGGGGGCACAGTGAGAGCAGATTAAACCAGTCTGAAACCTGGGGGCACAGTGCGAGCAGATTAAACCAGTCTGAAACCTGGGGGCACAGTGTGAGCAGATTAACCCAGCCTGAAACCTGGGGGCACAGTGCGAGCAGATTAAACCTGTCTGAAACCTGGGGGGACACAGTGCGAGCAGATTAACCCAGTCTGAAACCTGGGGACACAGTGTGAGCAGATTAACCCAGTCTGAAACCTGGGGGACACAGTGCGAGCAGATTAAACCAGACTGAAACCTGGGGGCACAGTGTGAGCAGACTAACCCAGTCTGAAACCTGGGGGCACAGTGCAAGCAGATTAAACCAGTCTGAAACCTGGGGCACAGTGCGAGCAGACTAACCCAGTCTGAAACCTGAGGGCACAGTGTGAGCAGATTAAACCAGTCTGAAACCTGGGGGCACAGTGTGAGCAGATTAAACCAGACTGAAACCTGGGGGCACAGTGTGAGCAGATTAAACCAGTCTGCAACCTGGGAAGCTGCTTGAATAGCTGAGAGACACAAACGGCTGTGTATTTCACGGTAATGGCAGAGAATGATTTCGCTATTAAACAGAACTTTTTTTGCCTCGGAGAGGAACGACTGGCAACGCTGCACTTAGACCCATTTCCTTCACCAACAAGCTCACTTCGCCAGTGCAGGCTGAGATCAGGCGCCCTTCACATGTGAAAGTAGCTAAACAGATGAAGTAACCACAAGAAATTTGGATATTACTTCTACACAGTAAACCTTCAGGTAGAGCTCATGAGGTGTTTGCATTTCTATCAGAAGAGGTACCTGTGGCGTATGATGCAGCAAAGAAAACGTTCCTTAGTGCGTATGAGTTGATTTCTGAGGTGTACAAGCAGAAATCCTACAATATATAAAGCAGCCTGGACAGACCTCTATGGGATTTGAGAGGGTAAAGCAAAGTCATTTTTTAAACATAAATTTAGAGTACCCAATTCATTTTTTCCAATTAAGGGGCAATTTAGCATGTTCAAACCACCTACCTTGCACATCTTTGGGTTGTGGGGGTGAAACCCACGCAGACACGGGGAGAATGTGCAAACTCCACACGGACAGTGACACAGAGCCGGGATTGAACCTGGGACCTCGGCGCCGTGAGGCTGCAGTGCTAACCCACTGCGCCACCATGCTGCCCTAAGCAAAGTTATTTTGACTGTTTGCTATTGACATTGAAGGAAAAGACAACATATAAAGATCTGAGAGAAGTGGTTCTTTTGGAGGAACTTAAAGATTCACTGGCCTCAGTGAGAAGAACTCATGGTCTCAAAAGAATTCAAGGGTGGCATGGTGGCACAGTGGCTAACACTGCTGCTCACAGGACCTTGGTTCAATTCCGGCCTTGATTGACTACCTGTGCGGAGTCTGTACGTTCTACCCGTGTCTGTGTGTGTTTTCTCCGGGTGCTCCGGTTTCCTCCCACAGTCCAAAGATGTGCAGGTTGGCTAGATTGGCCATGATAAATTGCCCCTTAGTGTCCAAAGATGTGAAGGTTTGGTTACAGAGAGAGGGCAGGGGACTGGACCTAGGCAGAGTGCTCTTTCGGAGGTACAGTGCAGACCTGATGGGTCAAATGGCCTCCTTTGGCACTGTCCGATTCTATGTTGAAGAACAAAAAGTTAAGACTGCTAAGCAGGCAGCAGAACTAGCAGTTAATAATAATAATCTTTATTATTGTCAGAAGTAACCTTACATTATCACTGCAATGAAGTTACTGTGAAAAGCCCCCAGCCACCACATTTGGGCATCAGTTCGGATCCACAGAGGGAGAATTCAGAAAGTCCAAATTACCTAACAGCACGTTTTTCGGGATTTCTGGGAGGAAACTGGAGCACCCAGAGGAAACCCACGCAGACACAGGGAGAACGTGCAGAGTCCGTACAGACAGTGATCCAAGTCGGGAATCAAACCTGGGACCCTGGCACAGTAAAGCAACAGTGCTAACCATTGAATAAGGCTTCTGACAGTACTCAGGTTGGCATCATGCAAAAGACTTTTGGGTTACCACTGTCTAGATGCAGAGTATATAGATCAGGGGTGGGC
Source organism: Scyliorhinus canicula (assembly GCF_902713615.1). Classification (NCBI taxonomy): domain Eukaryota; kingdom Metazoa; phylum Chordata; class Chondrichthyes; order Carcharhiniformes; family Scyliorhinidae; genus Scyliorhinus; species Scyliorhinus canicula. Next base: position 9,232,110 of record NC_052151.1, on the reverse strand, counting down.
AAACTACGGCCCGCGGGCCGCATGCGGCCCGCCAAAGGTATTTCTGCGGCCCACCAAGTCATTAAAAAAAAAAAAAAAAAAATTTTTTTTTACAAAAATTTTTTTTTTTTTTTTTTTAAATTTTTTTTTTAAAGGTTAATGGATGGGGGGGTTGTTGGGTTACTTACTGGTATAGGGTGGATACGTTGACTTGAGTAGGGTGATCATTGCTTGGCACAACGTCGAGGGCCGAAGGGCCTGTTCTGTGCTGTACTGTTCTATGTTCTATATGAGGCGCCCACAATCATAACCGGGTGAAGTAATTATTTTACTTAATATACTATGCGGCCCTTTGTGAATTGTGAATTTCTGAATGCGGCCCTTGCACGGAAAAGTTTGCCCACCCCTGATATAGATGGTCACGCCCAGCTGCAGCTCAGGGAGTTTAGGTTGAAGCAAGGGATTTAGAAGGCTACCCAGTCCACCCAAATTTTCAGGCCCCAAACCTCGTACCTGCAGATTTCAGGGGAACAATAATTAAGGAAACTATGCTTCTCCAGAGAGACTGAAAAATGTGACACCTGTGGAAGGAAATACAGTCCATTCCCACCATGCCCACAGCCTTGGTCATGACATTAAAAGTAAAAATTGTCCTTAGTCTTTTCACTCAGATTTGCATCAAGTGTGATTATGAGCTCGCCCCCAGTCCTTGCTATATTACAAAAGTAGCACTGTTCAATGACTCAGCTTGCAGCCATGGCGCTGGGATGACCGGCCCCAAGGTTTGCAGACGTGGACCTGGGGAGGCACCTTGATGTGGTTGAGGCCAGGAGGGATGTCCTGTTCCCCTGAAGGTCCCAGAGGGTGAACCACAGGGCAGCCAATGCTATCTGAGATGAAATGGCAGTGACCGTCAGCTTGGGAAGCGTGAGCAGGAGGACTGACCTCCAGTGCCGCAGTGTAGCCATCTAAGATGGACACTGGGCTACAAAATGGAGAACTGCTAAGGCTGCAGGGAAAAACAGTCTTAGTGAGAACAAGCAGTTTGGAGAAGACTAATTTGCATTCTGTACGTACAGAAACCAGTTTTTGGCCAGGTGCAGAGTTTCAGCCAAAGGTGCAAATGGCAACAGATCTACATAGTAATGAGGTGATCCAGATCCAGACCCCACACAATAGAAACATTTAAGTATCAATGGATACTTTTGCGTAGACGCCCAGACAGAATGGCGCCACAGTAACCAACACAAAGAACCATAGGGACCGCCCCACCCATCGAGGAACGACCCTCAGATTGGGGGGTTTAGAAGATATCGATTGGGAAAGGCCCAATCGATACATGGCAGGTAAAAGGACCGCCCCAAGGGGGCACGGACTTCTAGGAACTATAAGAGTAGACCCGTCAAATGGTTCGGTCTGCTTTGCTCCGGCCCAGATCTGCTGTTGCTTCCAGACTCCGGCCCAAGCTTGTTACATCGCATCCTGACTCCAGTTTTATCACCGGCCGTTGAGCATCAGCCATCGAACTGTAAGTGCCAATACAACGATCGCTACGTGATCCAGACCTTGCTAGATCCTGACAACTTTAAGTACCTGAGAGTTGCTGACCAAGAACAGGACGAAGGCCTTGTCCCCTGACCTTGCCTGTTCCTGTCTAGATAAGTATTTTAGTTGTTTAGTATTAGAAGTAAGTTAGTCTCTTTAGCGTATGCATGTGTATTTATTATATTTGTTATAATAAATATCAATCGTTTGGACTTACTAATCGGTGTACAGATTTATTACTTTGAACCTGACCTTGATATACTTGTGACGATGTCTAAATACGGCACCTGGCGACTCCTGAGCATAATTACATACACAGAGCCATAGTAGTGTTAAGCACACGGCCTTTAAACGGAGGCGTGTTAATACACTCCAGTAAAACGAGCAACAGCAGGAAGGTCAACGACCTACACTGGGCCGCACGTGTGAGTTGACAGTCACCTCTCCCCACAAAAACATTCCCATCCTACGTGGCCAGTCCTCCCAACCCTCCATTAGTCCCCAACCCTCCCTTTCTGCCCCCTCCCTTCACCCCCCTCCTTTCAACCCTTCCAAACCCTTTCTTCACACCCCACCCCCACCACTGTGTACCACACGTGCGGCTAACGGTGCCCTTTCTGTGTTTTTACAGGAGAAGCTGTTCCATAATTGCCGGGAGAAGGCCCAGATTGCCGGAGGGTGCCGGACATAAGAATCCTCATGACCTTCGAAGGTGACCTTTGGAGGTGACGGGGATGACTGAGGACAGACCGGTCACCAACGCAGAAGTCAGGATCTACCAGGCCTCACCCAGAGGACTTGTTGAACCTGTGTTGTTAATGCCACACAGACAAATCCATTCCTCCCATTGACCTTGTGTTCATTCTACTACAGGACCTCCAGTCAATGGCGCTGGCCTATCCAGAGTGTCTCCCCCCCCCCCCCCCCCCCCCTGTCTCATATCCGTCTCCCACAAGAACAGCTCGGAGGAGCTGGTAGGGGATAAGGAAGGGAATGTGCATGAAGGGGTGTTGGGGGAATGGACGAGGGAGGATGGTTTTAGTGAGGATGGTGATAGTGAGGCGGCACCATTGGGAGAGTGGGGCAGTGGTGTACAGGAAAAATTTAAATACCACAACCAGTATGACGACTCTGACTCTTTGTTCCACAATGCGGACCAGCCACCAATCCCATGCCCCATCGCCCAGGCGTGAGATCCTGCCCCCCCATGACCCCCCAATAGACATGCCCTGCCCATGCAACCCTGGCGCAGACATGTGTCAGTGACTGGGGCCCATTCCCTGGGTGTTCGGAGGGTGGCTGCTGTATCTCTGGTACTGCCTCCCGCAGTGTTCAAGCACAGTGCTCATGCATCAAGGTGTGCTTGGGGTGCTGGGCAATGAGTCGCAACATGCTGCATGGCACACTCACAGGGATTCACTTGGGATGTACGAAATGCTCACTTAACTGAAATTGCCGATTCCCTATTAGCAATAGCCTCAGCCGTATGGTCAGAGGTATCCGCGATCACTGGGCGTTGTGGATGTTCGTGGGTCAGACAAGCACGGACTGCAATGGCAACAGACGGTCCAGGGCTCGGCATGCAGGACCTTGGACTGATGACCCCCCCCCCCCCAGAAGAGCCCCCCTACCCCTGTTTCTCAGCCCCCCAAGCCCCAGACTTCTGTGTGGCCCAACCCCAACCTCGACTGCACCCCTCCCCCAGTTGCCCCCCATCCTCCACTGAACACAGGGGCACAGGCAGCAAGCCCAATGCCACTGGGCTCATTGCCTGTGAGTGAAAATAGTGGCTCACCTACTCAGCTCCCTGTAGCAGCCCGTCCCCCAGGTTCACGATTTTCAGAAGGAATACTAATTGACGCCTGTGTGACCACTTGCTGAGGAGGCCACACGTTCATGGAAGGCCACTGGGGTGGCTCCAGTTAATTGTAGCGAAATAGGCTTGTGGTAATTATTGATTTTTCGCTACGCCACGGTGGGATCCCGATTTCACCTACAGGAGCAGGCTGGTTTTATTGCTGAAGGTTTGGCGCCTGGCGCGGTTCTCATTTTTGGCCTCTCGTACCATTCACCGACTTTGTCACGCTCTCGCTCGAGCAAAACGAGGCCCTGAATCACACCCTATGTTAAAATACCTTGAAAGCTTTGTTCCTACTAATGGAAAGAACAGCAACTTGCATTTATATAATGCCTTTCCATAGTAAAGCATTTCAAGGTCCTTCAGAGAAAAATTATTAGATAAGATAGAACAATGAAGTGAGTTGTCTAAAGAAATAGCTACTTTGCAATGCTATATTTCAATGATCATTAAAATATTAGACTAACATAGTGGACTGTTTTATTGTATTATAATTACACCCCTTGTCTGAGGATTGCCATGCTAACCTGCTACTGATGTGACCAAATCGATATAGAACAATTTATCTTGTGAAACTGACTTCAGTCAGAATGTTGCAAATAGCACTGAGCTTTAAGTATTGCACGAGACTCCAGAATGCCAGAACAAATCAGTCACCAGTGCTTCATACCTGTTTCTCAGTGAGAATCACTCGGCCAAGTAGCTGATTTTCAAGACCCTTGATGGTTACAGTGAAGTCAATGATTGATGTCTTGGCACTGATTTCTGGAGTGTAGGCAGGGTTAGGAAGTTTTGTAGTAATGTAGAACATGAATCCAGCCATTACATCAGTTTCTTTATCTCCCACTTTCACCTGCAAAACAATGAAAAATATTTTTGCTGTTGTAAAATTTAGATTACGGAGTTCAAATATCACTAATTTTCCCTCTCACCATCCATCTATAAACAGAAAGGTATTTGATTTGTTTCCTTTTGAATAGCCCCTCAGTTTTTGCGATCCAATTCCAAATCCAAAGCAAATGCAAGGTAGGGTGAACTCGAAAGGTTACTTTATTGCACACATTCAAAATTCACAATACTGCCCCCTTGCACACCCTGGGTGGAGAAGGGTTCTCACCTCCTTTCTTTCGGAAGTCATGGGTTCGCATTTTTAAAATGTCGTAGTGATTCATGCCGGGTGACATCAGGCTGGTGGGCAGAAAGATTCAATGAGGTTTAAAGATTTGACTATAATCTTGATAATGATGTTGAAATTGATTCAAATTAATTCAAATCAGACTTTTGACAATCCGGGGTGTGAACCTGATCACACCATCGGCGAGGACTCGGGAACTTCGCGATCGGCAATCTCACTGGTGGAAATAAGCTGGTTGGCCTCTCACGAGATGTTGTGACCATGATGAGATTTGCACCCGCAGGTTAAAAACCCCAACAATAGCGCCCATGGACTATATTGGAAAACTGATCAGGATCAGGTTAAACTTCCAAATTCATGAAGTAGAGTTCATGTCATTTTGACAACAGCCTGCAGAATTCATAAACCAGCAGATGCAGGGAAATGGGTATGTTCCGTGATTTTTCAAAAGCAGAACTCATAGGCAGAACTGTTGAGTTGGCGATTGCACACGGATGCATTCCATAAAGATCTGCTATACAAGCCCCCAAAAAGACCTACTCGAGGATGATCATAAGTATGAAGTAGGTTGGCAAAGTTTACAGGTCTTAAGTTCATCCCAAATTGTTGATGCACTCATTAGAGTACCCAAACCTAACAAGACATGTGGAAATTGTGGCCTGCTGTCTGCTTCAAGGAAAGGCCCAGATTTCCAGCAATTCTGCAAGAGCCTTTATAGAAAGGCCCATTGGCAGCAGCAGTGCATTACAGCAAAGCAGAAGCAAAGAGCCATGCATTCATCCAAACAAACATTCACAATGGATACGTTTGAGCAATAAGAATAACCATCTGAACCCTGTCATAAAAACAAGGTCATTGACAAAACAGGAAATGATGATGTGCACAACGAGACGAAGAGACCAGCAATCCTGTGCTAAGCATAGGAGCATGTAATGCACTGCTGCTGCCAATGGGCCTTTCTATAAAGGCTCTTGCAGAATTGCTGGAAATCTGGGCCTTTCCTTGAAGCAGACAGCAGGCCACAATTTCTACAGGTTCGATTCCCGGCTGGGTCACTGTCTGTGTGGAGTCTGCACGTCCTCCCTGTGTGTGCGTGGGTTTCCTCCGGGTGCTCCGGTTTCCTCCCACAGTCCAAAGATGTGCGGGTTAGGTGGATTGGCCATGATAAATTGCCCGTAGTGTAAGGTTAATGGGGGGATTGTTGGGTTACGGGTATACGGGTTACGTGGGTTTAAGTAGGGTCATCATTGCTCGGCACAACATCGAGGGCCGAAGGGCCTGTTCTGTGCTGTACTGTTCTATGTTCTATGTTCTATGTCATCTCACTGACCAAAATGTTTAGTTCTGTTATATTGCACAAGATTGACAAAGGGGCAAGAGTCAACATACCATCTCTGCAAATTCAAAAAGACATGTAGCCACAGACATGAAACACTAACAAAATCTACAACATTAGAAGACAATGGTTCATTCATTCCATGTGCAGGATTCATACTCCTGGAATGCAAGTACATACAAACAATCCTGTTGTACATCATGGAAATGAAAAGACCAGTAATTGCAGGAATTCCCTGGACTAGTCACAATCAATGAAATCAGTCAGATTCCACATGGCAAATCAACTTTAGAAACTCCTCTCTCCTCAGTTAATGAACTAACAGCATCATACCTCGAATGTTTGAACTACATTGGCAATATCAAGGGAGTTGCAACACTTTGCTTACAGGAGAATGAAAGCCCATCATAGATTACATAGAACATAGAACAGTACAGCACAGAACAGGCCCTTCGGCCCTCGATGTTGTGCCGAGCAATGATCACCCTACTCAAACCCACGTATCCACCCTATACCCGTAACCCAACAACCCTCCCTCTTAACCTTACTTTTTAGGACACTACGGGCAATTTAGCATGGCCAATCCACCTAACCCGCACATCTTTGGACTGTGGGAGGAAACCGGAGTAACCGGAGGAAACCCACGCACACACGGGGAGGACGTGCAGACTCCACACAGACAGTGACCCAGCCGGGAATCGAACCTGGGACCCTGGAGCTGTGAAGCATTTATGCTAACCACCATGCTACCGTGCTGCCCTAATTTTGCACATTTTGCACAATTCAAATATCAGAAGCTACACGGAGTGGCAAAATGGAAAACCATCATTCAAGGATGGCCTGAATTAATCCAGCATGTCCACAAACTCAAATCCATTTTACCCTAAACGCGACCAGCTAGACACTTCCTAGGGGCCATTTTTAAAGGCAGGCATGCCATCATCTGGAATTTTTTCAACCTGATATTCTTTAACAATTTTATCATTCACGCATGGGAATAGGTTACATGAGAGACAGTCCTTTGGTCAGTTACAAAAAGTGGCATTGAAGTCATCATCAATAAGGTCAAAGCATGTCAAGAGCATAAGCCAAGTCAGCACAAAGCACCATTGGCTTAAAGTGTGGTTCCTCCTTATTCTTGGTTCAGAATCACATCCAACCTCTTCCATGTTCAAGACACTGATTTCATCATCAACTGACAACTTTGCCAATTAAAAAAAAATGCATTTTATGGGAAGTAGGCGCTGCTCGGTAGACCAGAATTTACTGCACATCCCTAAGTGGGAAGGTGGTGGTGAGTTCGCTTCTTGAACCGCTACAGTCCTTGAGGTGCAGGTACACCCATTGTGCTGTTAGGGAGGGAGTTCCAGGATGTTGCCCCAGCGACAGTGAAGGAACGGCGATATATTTCAAAGTCAGAATAGTGAATGGCTCGGAGTGGAACCTCCAGGTAGTAGGGTTCCCAGGTATCTGCTTCTCTTGTCTTTCTGGATTGTAGTGGTTGTGGGTTTGAAAGGCACTGCCTCAGGAACCTTGGTGACCAGCAACTGGACTGGACAAGCCATATTAATACTGTGACTACCAGAGTAGGTCAAAGGCTAGGAATCCTATGGTGAGTAACTCAACTCCTGATCTCCCAAAGCTTGTCCACCATTTACAAGGCACAAGTCAGGAGTGTAATGGAATACTCTCTACTTGCCTGGATGAGTGCTTCTCCAACAACACTCAAGAAGCTCAACACCATCCAGCACAAAGCAGCCGTTTGATTGCTCCTTCTTCCATAACCATTCACTCCCTTCGCCACCGACATACAGTCACATCCATGTGTATCATCTACAAGATCCACTGTAGGAGCTCACCAAGGCTCCATCGGTAGCATATTGCAAACCAACAGCTATAAACATATGGAAGGACAAGGACAGCAGGCACATGAGAACCCCACCACCTGGAGGTTCCCCTCCAAGTCACTCACCATCCTGACTTGGAAATGTATCACCATTCCTTCACTGTCGCTGGGTAAAAGTCCTGGGACCCATTCCCTAACAGCAATGTGGGTGCACCTGTATCACATGGACTGCAGCGGTTCAGGAAGGCAGCTCACAACTGTTTTGTTATGCTCTTGACGTAGCAGGCTCTGCTGCAACCGGATGCCATTCGGCATCATCTCTGCGTCCGAAGTTTTCCACCGGATCATGGAGCAGATGATGGAGGGGAACGACGGTGTCCGGGTATATGTCGACGACATTATTACCTGGTCAACCACCCCGCAGGAACACATTGCCCGTCTTCAGCGTGGTTTCAGGCGCATCCACGAACACGGCCTCTGCCTCAATAGGGCCAAATGCTCCTTCGGCCAGTCGAGTACTAAGTTCCTGGGGGATCACATCTCCCACCAGGGGGTGCGTCTGGACGAGGACAAGATTGCAGCAATCACGTCCATGAAGACGCCCGAGGACAAGAAAGCGGTCCTCCGGTTCCTGGGTATGGTGAATTTCCTCGGGCAGTTCATCCCGAATCTCGCCTCACACACCACGACCCTCAGAGACCTGATTCGGAAAACCACAGATTTCCGATGGCTCCCTGCTCACGAGCGTGAATGGCAGGAGCTGAAGGCCAAGCTTTCCACGGCCCCAGTGTTGGCCTTTTTCGACCCGACCAAAGAGACCAAAATCTCTACTGATGCCAGTCAGTCGGGGATTGGTACTGTGCTCCTGCAACGTGACAAGGCCTCGTCATGGGCCCCCGTTGCGTATGCGTCGCGAGCGATGACTCCAATAGAGCAGCGCTATGCACAAATTGAGAAAGAGTGTCTCGGCCTTCTCACTGGAGTCGTGAAGTTCCACGACTACATCTTTGGACTTCCACAGTTCACGGTTGAAACCGACCAACGCCCCTTTGTAAAAATTATCAAAAAGGACTTGAATGCCATGACGCCTCGCCTCCAGCGTATCCTTCTCAAGCTGCGCAGGTACGACTTTCAACTGATCTATACCCCTGGCAAGGACCTTGCCGTTGCCAATGCTCTCTCAAGGTCGATCACAACTCCATGTGATCATGACGGCTTCATTTGCCAAATAGATGCTCACGTTCAGTTTGCAGCCTCCCATTTGCCAGCTACGGATGCACACCTGATCCAAATTCGCCGCGAGATAGCGGCTGATCCGCTTCTGCAGCGGGTGATGCGCCTAATGTTAGACGCGTGGCTCAAGGGCCAATGCCCGCATTTTACAACGTCCGCGATGACCTGGCGGTTGTTGACGGGGTGCTCCTGAAATTGGATCGCATCGTCGTCCCACAAAGTATGCGCCAGCTGGTGTTGGAACAGCTCCATGAAGGGCACTTAGGGATCGAGAAGTGCCGCCGCAGGGCCAGAGAGGCCATCTACTGGCCGGGCATCAATAATGACATCGCCAATGTGGTGCTCAACTGCTCTGCTTGCCAGCGTTTTCAGCCAGCCCAACCACGGGAGACCCTGATGCCCCATGAGCTCGTCACATCGCCTTGGACCAAAGTGGGCATCGACTTGTTCCATGCATTGGGCAGAGACTACGTCATCATCATCGACTACTTCTCCAGTTACCTGGAGGTCATCAGGCTGCATAATCTCACATCCTTGGCTGTGATCAGGGCGTGTAAGGAGACATTTGCCCAACATGGCATTCCGCTGACGGTCATGTCAGACAATGGCCCCTGTTTCGCGAGCCAGGAATGGGCCGGCTTCGCCTGACACTACAACTTCGAGCACGTTACATCCAGTCCCCTATACCCCCAATCCAATGGGAAGGCGGAAAAGGGGATCCACATCATTAAGCGGCTCCTCAGCAAGGCCGCCGACGCCGGCTCAGATTTCCATCTACTGGCCTATCGCTCCGCCCCGCTCTCCACCGGCCTGTCGCCTGCTCAGGTGCTAATGAACCGCACCCTCAGAACGACGGTGCCATCAATTCTCACTCCCAACCTCGATTATGTCCCCGTGCTCCACCGCATGCACAGAACTGCAGCAGAAAACGTCCTACGACTCACGGGCTGCTGACCTTCCCGACATCCATCCACGCGACAAGGTTCGCATCCACCTCCCGGATGGTGGCTGGTCTGCGCCTGCTGTCTTTCTAAAGCAGGTGGTCCCCCGCTCCTTCCTGGTCCGCTTACCGGATGGATCCATTCGGCGCCGCAACCAGCGTGCCCTTCGCCTGGTTCCAGGGTCGTCACGGGATCCTCCGACCAGCTCTTCTACTGATACCGCCGTGGACTGTGTGGCGCTTCCGGTCGCTCTGCCTGCCCCGACAGTGCTGCAGCCCTCCCAGCTCCTGAGGCGCCAGTCATTGCCCCACCCTTGAGGCGGTCAACCAGAGTTCGTCGCCCACCTCAGAGACTGAACTTATAAACTCTGTACACATGTGGACTCTCTGAAATGTTTTTTTTTCCTATATCCTTTATTGTTGCATTTGTTATCCAGTGATTTGTAAATAGATTCGTTGGTTGTTCCAGTTCATGGTAGTCATCTGCACCAGGCACCTTCCTCTGTAAATAGTCTTGTTCCCTGTATATAGCTTTGTACATATGTCTTCACACCTCACACGTAGCTAGGTACATTCTCCACACACCCACACTATTTATTATCACATGCCTATATCAACATTTTTTTATAAAAGGGAGGATGTCATAATATATACCAATATATCATGGTGCAGACACACACTGATGGACACACACAGGGACCAATCAACATGTACAAACACCGCAGCCAATCACCAGTTAGAATACACACACTATAAAGGCAGGGGGCACCACAGTTCCCGCTCATTCTGGGTGCTGCCTCTGAGTGTGATAAAAACTCATCCAGCCCAGCACAGACTCACAACACGTGCTGAGAGAATCAACTGGTTCGGACAAGGCTTAGGTCTCTAGTTTAAGTTAGCATTATTTAGACCCACAGTCATCGTGTGTTAGTTAGTTAGAACTAGTTAATAAAATTGAGTTGAACCTTCATCAGTGTTGGAAGTGTCTGTTCATCTCTCAGGTCTACACTAGCCAACACTTCAGTGAGGTGGTGATGTTGATGGCGGCATTGCATTGTAAACACAATCCTTGACCCTGTGCGTGAGGAACCAAGAAGTAGTCAAATCACTTTGTTGTCTGATTTGGAGTCTTTTTTCTTCCGATGTTTCTGGCAGCGACGTTTGATGGCACCTGTCCTGAAAGACCTGGGTGCGATTCTCCGCTGCCCACGATGGGTCGGAGAATAGCGGGAGGGCCTTCCCGACAATTTTCACGGCCTCCCGCTATTCTTCCCCCCCTCCGGCCGCCCCACGACACGAATCGCTGCTCGCCGTTTTTTATAGCGAACAGCGATTCTCCGCAGGCCGATGGGCCGAATACCGCGGAGTTTACGGCCGTTTTCACGGCCGCGATCACACCTGCTTTCAGCGTTCGTGAAAACGGCCGCAAAGTGCCCGTCCCTGACAACCATGGCACAACAATTTGGTTTACAGATGTATAATACATTATAACTAGTTATGTTAAATGCTATTTGTTCTTCCGCCGCCCCGCAGGATCAGTCCGCAGGGCGGCTGAGGGGCATGACGGCCCGTGCATGCGCGGGTTTGACGCGTCTGCGTGATGACGTCATCCGCGCATGCGCGGGTTGGAGCCGTCTAACCCGGGCATGCGTGGCTGATGTCATCGTGCACGTCAGCCGTCGTGACGCTTGGCGCGCGGACTTAGCGACGGTCGCTAAGGCCGTGATGCCGTGCTTCACGGGGCCCCGCTGCTAGCCCTGCCCGGGGGGGGGGAGAATCGGGTCCCAGGAGGGGCCGTGAAAAACGGCCAGTTTCACGGCAGCCTTTACGACTCGCCGCATTTGCGGAGAATCGCGCCCAGGTTACCTGTTGGTAGTGCAGCAAACGTGAATTGGGAAGATGCATCGTCCTGCCATGGTATGTCATTGTACTGAGCTGAGCAGTAACTGTGTCCCTCATGGGCAGAGTTGTACCATGTCGTACCAGCCGTTGTGCCATAGTTGTTGTTTTTGTCCTGCTTGCTGTCGACGTTGTTGCCTTTGGTACGCTCCTTGTTATTGTCTTTGATGTTGTTGTTGTGTTGGTTGGTTTTGTTGTCGTGTTTGTTGCACTCAAGGACCACACTCTGTGGATAATACGAGTCCTTCACACAGTTACTCGTGTCAGCGTGCTTCGTGGCATCTGCTGTTTTCTTGAGCGTGCCGTCACTGAGTTTGCGGCGCTCCCCGTCTGGAGTCGTTTCTGGTTCACCTGTGTCAGCTTTGGTTTCTTGCCGCTCCCTGTCCGGAGTCATTGCAGGTTCGCTTGAGTCGGCTGAGGTTTCTTGATGCTCCACATCAGGAGTCAAAACGTTCAGGAATGCATTTGCTTGTGGAGAGGCTCGAGCGAATGAGATTTGAAGTAACGTGGTGTCACTGGAGTCACCAGTAGTCTCACTGTGATCGTCGAGTGCCTCTGTACATTCTAGCTGAGGTCTGTCACATTGCTCATCTTGTATGGGAAGTGGGATGCCATCGTCATTTGTCGCACGTAGAGTGGGTAGAGCCTCAGTGTGTTCTTATCGTTCACTTGAGCTGGGTAAATCGTTAGTCTTCTTCTGATGGCTCAAACAATCTGGGTGGACTGTCATTGTCGCCTTGTTGTTCACTGGAGTGTGGTAGACTGTCATAGTCTTCTTGCTGTGCACTTGAGCATGGCAGACGGTCATAGTCTTTCTGTTGTTCACTTGAGCGTGGCAGGCTTGCATCATCTGCTGCTGGTTGCTCAGAGGAGGTTGCTAGACCCTCATGGTCTTGTTCATGCAAGGACTGCGCTTTGGAGTCTTGCGTTGCTTCTATCGTGGAGGCTGTCCACGAGGTCGCTGTGGAGGCTTGTGTCACTCGAGTCACTTCTTGTTCATGCAAGGACTGCACTCTGGAGTCTTGCATTGCTTCTATCGTGGAAGCTTGTGACACTGGATTCACTTTCTGTGTGGAGACGTGCAGTTGTCTCGCTGTGGAGTCTTTCATCGCTTTCTGTATGGAGGCTGGTGCGTGGACCACCTTCGTGGTGCGTGGACCACTCTCTGTGTGGAGTCGGGGACCCTTAGCGGTGCGTGGACCACTCTCTGTGTGGCAGCAGGCCGCTCTCTGTGGGCTTGTAGCGCTCTCTGTCTCTTGGTGTCAGGCCGCAGCATAATCCTGCACTCATGAGTCGGGATGTCATATATGCTGGGCTGAAGATCCTCAAATCCGAACAACACATCCGTGTCTGTGTCGGATTCTTCACTGTAGAAAACATCTCGTTGCGGTTCGGATTTGGTACTGGGGTCGCCATCTCCAATGATGAAACCTTCATCTGAGCCGTAGTCTTCTGGAACCATGTCATCACTTTTTGTGTTGGAGCTGGCATTGGGCTTCTGATGTCCAAAGAAGAAATCAAGGTCAGAGTCGTAGTCTTCAAGGACTGTATCATCTCTTTGGGTGGTGCTAACTGCTTGTTGCAGGGTTCTGCGGAGGTTACTTTCAGCTACTGGTTGAAGTTCGGGCATTGTGCTGTCGTTCCAGGTGAAAGAATCGGATTTTACAGCTTAAAACGTTTTTTTCTTGTTTTGGGACATTTCCCCTTTAAGTGGGCGTGGTCTGGGGCCTCTGAAGTCATGACGCGTGTGACGTCGGTTGTGGGAAGTAATTGGGCATGCTCAGATCGCTGTTCCTTTACTTGGGGCCTTTTTCTCAACTGCGCATGTGCAGCACCTTCACCAAGAAGGCTGCAATTCAAAACTGCAGATTTCTGCTGCAAGCCTACCTCGTGGTGAGTTTTGGTGCCTCTTTTACCATTTTCTCTTGTATTCTCCTCGCAGAATTCTTGGAATTTGTCCAGGACTGCCTGGAAATTGCTCTTGTTTTGCCCCTTTGAGTATTTGAAGGTCTGGAAGATTTCAGCTGCTTCTAGACCTGCGATGGTGAGTAGAAGCTTTATTTTCTCTGCATCCGCCACGCCATCTAGGTTGGACGCTACCAGGTAGATTTCGAATATTTGCCTGAACCAATGCCAGTTTTCACTGAGATTGCCATGGTACCTGAGCTGCTGTGGAACCGGAATCTTGAACATCGTCCTGCCTGGCTGCCATTGCTGGTTGCCACTGTCTGCTGAGTTGTAACTGTATGGATTTAAACAGGTCACTCCTGTGTACCATGTTTTGTTATGCTCTTGGCGTAGCATAAGCTGCTTCCTTGATGTGCACTCTGACAAAGGAAGGTTCAGACGTGGAGATAGCTTCAACACATTTATCAAACTATTAATATTCTCCTACTTGAAATGAAATGAAATGAAAATCGCTTATTGTCACGAGTAGGCTTTAATGAAGTTACTGTGAAAAGCCCCTAGTCGCCACATTCCGGCGCCTGTCCGGGGAGGCTGGTACGGGAATCGAACCGTGCTGCTGGCCTGCTTGGTCTGCTTTAAAAGCCAGCTATTTAGCTGAGTGAGCTAAACCAGCCCCTTGGATAAACAGCCCCTTGGATAAACCAGCCTACTTGGATTCGACTCTACTGTTAATCCTTCTATAGTTACTCAGACTGACGAACCAGTCTGCTACAATCCACGTGGTGGGTGTGATGTTCAATCAACCCTGTGTCTGTACTCACTGAGTGTCTCCACTGGAAAGAGAGGGATCATGTGTGCTGTGTCCTTTATATATGGGTGGTGTAATGTCCTCCTGTGGTGGTGTCACATCTGTGTGTATTGTGAATGCCCATTGGTCGTGTCCTATCTTACTGACCTATTGGTTGAATGTCTGTGTGTCATGTCTCTGGTGCTCCCTCTAGTGTATAGCTAGTCTACATGTACTTACATTAACTCCTTGTGTATCTACAGTGATGCATATCACCACAACCACAACATTCTTGAGGGAAAATAGGGATGGGCAATAAATGCTGGCCTAGCCAGTGATACCTACATCCCATGAATACTTAAAAAAAGGTATTTGTGCAAAGTAGAATCTCGACCACATTACTTCTTCTCCTCATTACCCTTACATCTAATGGAACAAATGATTTACATGGTGAAATCCTTTTATTCTGAAATGTTAACAGACCAGAGCTACACATTGCAACGCTACATCTGTACTCATTAGAATTTATCATAGAATTTACAGTGCAGAAGGAGGCCACTTGGCCCATCGATCTGTACCAGCTCTTGGAAAGAGCACCCTACCCAAGGTCAACACCTCCACCCTATCCCCATAACCCAGTAACCCCACCCAATACTGAGGGCAATTTTGGACACTAAGGGCAATTTATCATGGACAATCCACCTAACCTGCACATCTTTGGACTGTGGGAGGAAACCGGAGCACCCGGAGGAAACCCACGCACACACGGGGAGGATGTGCAGACTCCGCACAGACAGTGATCCAAGCCGGAATCGAACCTGGGACCCTGGAGCTGTGAAGCATTTGTGCTATCCACAATGCTACCGTGGGAATCTTATAGAAACACATAAAATTATGAAGGGAATAGATAGGATAGATGCGGGCGGGTTGTTTCCACTGGCGGGTGACAGCAGAACTAGGGGACATAGCCTCAAAATAAGGGGAAGTAGATTTAGGACTGAGTTTAGGAGGAACTTCTTCACCCAAACGGTTGTGAATCTATGGAATTCCTTTCCCAGTGAAGCAGTTGAGGCTCCTTCATTAAACGTTTTCAAGGTAAAGTTAGATAGTTTTTTGAAGAATAAAGGGATTAAGGGTTATGGTGTTCGGGCCGGAAAGTGGAGCTGAGTCCACAAAAGATCAGCCATGATCTCATTGAAAGGCGGAGCACGCTCGGGGGCCAGATGGCCTACTCCTGCTCCTAGTTCTTATGTTCTTATGTGCATACTGTTTGCCATTTTTCATACCATCTAATGTTTTAAATCAGAGCTTGGCATCATCTAATCTCTTCTTTCGAATGACTTTTACTTTCATTCTTTGGAAACTTGATGTCCTTCACTGTTGCTCTTTGCCCTGCATGTAGGCTTCACAATTACTGAAATCAACCCAGGTTACTTTCATTACAAAAATATTACTTGTGTGTAGGTTTGGGGAAACAATTGTTGAGTGCATTATATATATATTTTTTAATTTAAAATACCCAATTCATTTTTTTCTAATTAAGGGGCAATTTAGCATGGCCAATCCACCTAACCTGCACATTGAAAACATAGAAAATACAGCACAGAACAGGCCTTTCGGCCCACGATGTTGTGCTGAACGTCTTTGGGTTGTGGGAGTGAGACCCACGCAGATACGGGAGAATGTGCAAACTCCACACGGACAGTGACCCAGGGCCTCGGGTCCTCGGCACCATGAGGCAGAGTGAATTGTAGCTTTGTAGTTAAACTTTAGTTCAATTACAAGTGTTATCGATGAGTTAAGAGTGTTTGAAGGTAGTGGTGGCATCTCTTCAAAATTAGCTCACTTTGAAGGTGCTTCCAGATTTGATGAAGTTTTTCTCCAACACGTTATCCAGTGCAGGATCCAACTCTTCCCGCACATCTTCCAATAGCAGAGGACGTCCAAGTGACAACGAATCCTCCAGGTGATTCCGGAAATACTTATGATTAAGTGATGTTACCTTTCGGACAAAAGGAATTTGTGTTTAAACTTCAATGTCACTCATATTACAATGGTCAGGGTACTAATCACAACTCTCTTACATATCTATAATCTGTCATGAAGCTAGAGGACTGAAATATATATTTCAGCAACCTTATGTTACCTGAGGTGGTTGGGTTATTCGCTCAATAACATGCAGACGTGATAATTGCGCAAGGTTGGTGTGGGTCAGCTGAGGTGCCTCCTGAATGTTCGATTGATAACTGCCCATTTCTCAAGTGAGCACATTGAAATTGGCTGTTGAATTATGTAGCCAGAGTGTCTTCACAAATCTTTCAAGAATATTCCAAAATGCTTCATGTAAGATTATCAGGTTACTAACCAGTTAAATTAACTTTACTATAAGAAACTAACATTGAGTCTTGTATTTTACTGATGCTTGACTTAATTAGATACCCTTTTTTGAAGGGAAAGTTATGAGGAAATTGTGTCAAATTGTACTCGCAGCAGAAGGGTGCGATCTTGAGGTTGACTTTGAATAACAGCTTGTTTAAGAATGGAATGTCAATGTCTCTCTCAACGAGATAAAGGACAGAACATAAAAGCACCGAGATACAAAGAGCATTATTTATATAAGTATGTAATGTTATCAACAGTCACATCGAGTACTCTTGGTTCGTCAAGGAAGGTATCCTCACATTTGGGCTGAAGATTACTGGGGAGAGCTTGCGCAAGTCGAGGAGACACAGCCGGAGTGAGGCACATCCAGAGTTGGAACTTGGTAATTTGGTGCGGTGAGTTAATCAGGAAAGGTAAGTGGTAAATCTAATTCTGCTGCTTTTCAGTTAAAAGTGCTGTGCGTAGTTTAGTGTTTGATTGGCTGAAGCTTCCCCCACCCTAATTGCTGAGAGGCAGTTATCTGTCAGTCACCCGAAGCCTGTTCAGTGGCACAAGGGTGTACATTGTATTCTTCTGTTTGAAGCTTGTAGTGTGAGTCACCCTGGTTAGCTGAGCTCTGTATAAAAGACAGACAGAAAGTGCACACAGTAAGCTTTGTGCAGGTGAAGGAGACACATCCTGAGTGAGTGACGCACATCCAGAGTGGAATTTGGAACTTGGTAATTTGGTGCAGTGAGGTAATCAGGAAAAGTAAGTGGTAAATCTAATTCTGCTGCTTTTCAGTTAAAAGTGCTGTGTGTAGCTTAGTGTTTGATTGGCTGAAGCTGCCCCCACCCTAATTGCTGAGAGGCAGTTATCTGTCAGTCACCTGAAGCCTGTTTAGTGGCACAAGGGTGTACATTGTATTCTTCTGTTCGAAGCTTAAGTAGTATGAGTCACCCTGATTAGCTGAGCTCTGTATAAAAGACAGACAGAAAGTGCACTCAGTAAGCTTTGCGCAGGTGAAGAAGACACATCCAGAGTGAGTGAGGCACATCCAGAGTGAGTGATGCACATCCAGAGTGGGAAGTTGGAACTTGGTAATTTGGTGCAGTGAGGTAATTTGGTACAGAGTGGGAGAAGGACCATTTTCTCTACTGTTTTGTTCTCTCTCTTTCTTCTGGCCAGTAACTTTCAATCTGCAGGGAGAGAACCAGAGAGCATCTGAGACCCTGGGTGAGTTCTCCCAGTGAGCCAGAGAAGACACAGCCAGAGTGAGGCACAGCCAAGAATGAGGTTGGGAATTTGAAGCTAGGTGGGAATTCGAAGCTGGGTGGGAGGAGATGCTTTTTAACCCTGGTAAGTGACTGGTAAGTAGTTTTTCTTTTCATTGTCTAATGTATTTATTTTTCTTTTGTTTTTTAAAATTGTAGTTGTATACGTTTACCTAAAGTTTAAGACATGGCAGGAGATCCCAGACCTGTGTCATGCTCCTCGTGTGCGATGTGGGAGCTCAGGGACACGTCAACTGTCCTTGGCTCCTTCACGTGCAAGAAGTGTGTTCAGTTGCAGCTCCTGTTAGACCGCTTGACGGCTCTGGAATTGTGGATGGACTCACTTTGGAGCATCCGTGATGCTGAGGATGTTGTGGATAGGACGTTTAGCGAGTTGGTCACACCGCAGGTGAAAGCTTTTGAGCGGGATAGCAAATGGGTGACCAAAAGAAAGAGCAAGAGTAGGAAAGCAGTGCAGGTGCCCCTGCGGTCATCTCCCTGCAAAACAGATATACTGCTTTGGATACTGTTAAGGGAGATGGCTCACCAGGGGAAGGCCGCAGCAGCCAGGTTCATGGCACCATGGCTGGTTCTGCTGCACAGCAGGGCAGGAAGATGAATTGCAGGGCTATAGTGATAGGGGACTCAATAGTAATGGGAATAGACAGGCGGTTCTGCGGACGCAATCGAGAGTCCAGGATGGTATGTTGCCTCCCTGGTGCAAAGGTCAAGGATGTCTCGGAGCGGCTGCAGGACATTCTGGGGGGTGAGTGTGAACAGCCAGCTGTCGTGCTGCACACAGGCACCAACGATATAGGTAAAAAACGGGATGAGGTCCTACAAGCTGAATTCAGGGAGTTAGGAGTTAAACTAAAAAGTAGGACCTCAAAGGTAGTAATCTCAGGATTGCTACCAGTGCCACAAGCTAGTCTGAGTACGAATGTCAGGATAGATAGGATGAATGCATGGCTCGAGAGATGGACCAAGAGGGAGGGATTCAAATTCCTTGGGCATTGGAATCGGTTCTGGGTGAGGTGGGACCTGCACAAACCGGATGGTCTGCACCTGGGCAGGATTGGAACCGTGTCCTGGGGGGGGGGGGGGGTGTTTGCTAGAGCTGTTGGGGAGGGTTTAAACTAATGTGGCAGGGGGATGGGAACCGATGCAGGAAGTTGGAAGGTATTAAAACAGGGGCAGAAGCAAAAGGAAGTGAGGGGGAAAGTGTAAGCCATAGTCAAAAATCAAAAAGGGCGACAGGACAAGGTACAGTTACTGAGGGGAGCTCAGTGAATAGGCCCAGTAATACTAAAAGGAATAAAACGGGAAGTAAAAACATTAATGGTAAGTGACGCGGCAAGTTGTTACCTGAAGATATGGGTTCAACGACAAGGAAAATTAGGAGAAAAGTTAAGAGGAAATATAACTTAGGAGAGGTTACTGATCGAGATGTTAAGATTCAAAACAGAGGTAAAAAAAACCAACATAAGTGTACTTTACCTGAATGCTCGTAGTATTCGGAATAAAGTAAATGAGTTGATGGCGCAAATCATCATGAATGACTATGATTTAGTGGCCATTACTGAAACATGATTAAAGGATGGTCACGATTGGGAGTTAAATATCCGAGGGTATCAAACTATTCGGAAGGACAGACTGGATGGTAAGGGAGGTGGTGTTGCTCTGTTATTTAAGGATGACATCCGGGCAATAGCAAGGGATGACATTGGTGCCATGGAGGATAAGGTTGGATCCATTTGGGTGGAAATCAGGAATAGTAAGGCAGAAAAGTCACTGATAGGAGTAGTCTATAGGCCACCAAATAGGAATATTATGGTGGGGCAGGCAATAGACAAAGAAATAACTGAAGCAGGTAGAAATGGTACAGCAGTTATCATGGGGGATTTTAATCTACATGTCCATTGGTTTAACCAGGTCGATCAAGGCAGCCTTGAGGAGGAGTTTATAGAATGTATCCACGATAGTTTCCTAGAACAGTATGTAATGGAACCTACGAGGGAACAAGCAGTCCTATATATTGTCCTGTGTAATGAGACAGGATTGATTCATGATCTCATAGTTAGGGATCCTCTCGGAAGCGGAACATAGCCTCAAAATAAGGGCAAGTAGATTTAGGACTGAGTTTAGGAGGAACTTCTTCACCCAACGAGTTGTGAATCTATGGAATTCCTTGCCCAGTGAAGCAGTAGAGGCTCCTTCATTAAATGTTTTTAAGATAAAGATAGCTTTTTGAAGAATAAAGGGATTAAGGGTTATGGTGTTCAGGCCAGAAAGTGGAGCTGAGTCCACAAAAGATCAGCCATGATCTCATTGAATTGCGGAGCAGGCTCGAGGGGCCAGATGGCCTACTCCTGCTCCTAGTTCTTATGTTCTTGAGGGGGAGGGGTTAATTGGATAACAGTATGATGAGCAATGTTTTTATTTAAAATATTTTTGGGGGTTATTTTGCCATTCTGTGAAGCAGGCTTGTGGGTCTCTGTGTTTTTGTGAGGGCCACGAAGAATCCAGCACGAATTTTCAGGATGCAAAGAAATAACATTTATTTACAAATTAACAGATATATACAACAGCAGCAACAACTTCTCTTGCTGCCAACTCCTCTCTCTCTGGTTCCAAACTGGCCAGCTTTATTGATGCAGGGAATCTGCTAATGATTTCTCAGCCCCCCTCATTGGGGAAGCTCATACTCCCACAGGATTGTGGGATTGTCATTAGTCCCCAGCCAATGGTAAGCAGGCAGGTTATAACATCCCTCCCCCCTCCAAAGTCCAAGGAATCCACCGAAGACCCTGGCGAAGGAGGGCGTCGGATTAGTTTTGGCGCAGGCCGGACACCATTTGCACGAGGCGCTGGATCAGGCGGCGTGTAACGAGATGGAGACCGGCGCTTCCGTGATGAACGCCGTAACGGTTGTACATCCACGGCCCGTGAGACCGAGGATTCCCCCTCTGAGGTGTCTTGTGTCTCCATCTCGGAGTCAGAGTCCGCTGCCTCCATCATCTCGGCATCTCTATCTCCACGCGGTTCTGTCAGGACCTGCGCAGGCTTTGAGTGAGGCACCAGAGGAAGATTGTGAGGAATACTTTCCATTGTATCTGGTCTCTGTGGCTGTAGAAATGAGCTCCTGGGGCGGGGAATCTTTGGAAGGGATAGTCTTCTGGACCGAACATGGTCTACATGTTTACACTGGAGACGCCCCTGGGCTTGTACCTGGTAAGAGATAGGGCCCGTTTGGCGAAAGATTACGCCAGGGGCCCACTGGGCACCACCAGCAAAATTCAGAACGAACACTGGGTCACCGGGCGTAAACTGGCGAATCGGCCGATGCTGAGAAAAACCGCGTCCCTGCCGTTCTTGTGTGCGGCGTACCTTTGCGCCAATGTCCGGGAAAACCATGCTAAGGCGGGTGCTGCGAAGTCTCCGGCACATTAGGAGTTCTGCAGCAGCTACCCCAGTCACTGCACGGGGTGTGATCCTATATGAAAACAAAAATCGAGCCAGTCTCGTGTCCATCGACCCAGAAGACTGATTCTTTAGGCCTAGTTTGAATGTCTGCACTGCACGCTCCGCCAACCCATTTGAAGCCGGGTGGTAAGGGGCAGTGCGGATATGGCGTATGCCGTTCATCTTCATGAACCTTGCAAACTCCTCACTTGTGAACGGAGTGCCGTTGTCCGTGACCAGCATCTCGGGGAGGCCATGTGTACTGAAAGACAAATGCATCTTATCGATTGTTGCGCAGGACATTGTGCCTCCCATCTTATGCACCTCTAGCCATTTAGACTGGGTGTCGATTAATAGCAGGATCATGGATCGTTGAAAAGGGCTGGCAAAATCCGCATGCAGGCGCGCCCAAGGCCGCCCTGGCCATTCCCAGTGATGTAGGGGCGCGGCCGGTGGAAGCTTTTGATGCTCCTGGCAAATGGAGCAGTTTTGGGCCACCTTCTCAATGTTGGTGTCGAGGCCAGGGAACCAGACATAACTCCGGGCCAACATTTTCATTTTGGCCACACCCGGATGCCCATTGTGCAAGTCTCTCAGTATCAGCTCCTGTCCTTTTTCCGGGACAATCACACGCGTCCCCCACAAAAGGATGCTGCCTTCCACGCTGAATTCGGACAGCTTGGAGGAAAATGCCCGCAACTCGCCTGGGAGCTCTCTATGCTGCCCACCATACAGGACTATGTGCCGAACCTTTGACAGGACTGGCTCCGTCTGGGTCCACTCACGGATCTGTGATGCTGTGACAAGCAAGGTGTCCATAAAATTTAGGGTTGCAACCACCTCACCGGTCGTGGGGGTCGACATGGGGCCAGTCGATAAAGGCAATCGGCTCAGTGCTTCGGCATTCCCTATCTGGGTTCCTGGTTTGTGCTCCAGAGAATACTCGTATGCAGCGAGCAACACAGCCCAGCGCTGGATCCGTGCGGAAGCAATGGGCGGTACTGGCTTATCCTCTCTGAAAAGTCCCAGCAGAGGCTTATGATCAGTCACGATAGTGAAGTGGAGGCCATATACGTACTAGTGGAAACGTTTCACCGCAAAGACCACTGCCAGACCCTCCTTCTCGATCTGCGCGTACTTTTTTTCCGCTGCACTCAATGTGCGGGAGGCGAAAGCTATCGGCCGCTCGGCCCCGTTCTCCATCTTGTGGGACAGGATGGTCCCAATACCATACGGGGATGCATCACATGTGACAAGCAAAGGCTTTCCAGGATCATAGTGGGTTAGTAACCCAGACGACGACAATTGTTGTTTTACCTGCCGGAAAGCGGTTTCCTGCGGCTGACCCCAAACCCAGGTGTGATTCTTCTTTAGCAGAAGGTGCAGCGGGGCCAGCGTAGTTGCCAGATTGGGGAGGAACTTTCTATAATAGTTTACGAGGCCGAGAAATGAACTAAGATGCGAAGCGTCAGTCGGGGCGGGGGCCTGTTGAATCGCGCGCACCTTCTCTGCGACGGGGTGCAAACCTTCGCAGTCAACCCAATAACCCAGGGAGACTACTTCCTTTGCCTGAAAAACGCACTTTGTGCGACGTAAACGGACTCCAGCCTCCGAAAAGCGTCTAAGGGCAGCCTCCAAATTTTCCAAATGTTCGTGCTCCGACGTCCCTGTGATCAAAACGTCATCTAAGTAGACAGCAACACGCGGTTAACCTCTCAAAATGCCCTCCATAATGCGTTGAAAAATAGCGCAGGCAGAGGATACTCCAAAGGACAAACGTGTATATTCATACAGGCCCCGGTGTGTATTAATCGTTACATATGGCCGGGAGGCAGGGTCCAGCTCCAACTATAGGTAGGTGTGACTCATATCTAATTTTGTGAATGAGAGTCTGCCTGCAAGCATTGTGTAGAGATCCTCTATGCGAGGCATTGGGTATCGGTCGAGTCGGGAAGCCATATTCACTGTACGTTTATAGTCGCCAAACCAGCGAACTATGGCATCTGGCTTCATTACAGGTACAATTGGTGCTGCCCAGTCAGCAAAACTGATGGGCCTGATGATACCCAAAGTCTCCAAACGAGTGAGCTCCCCTTTTACCTTCTTGAGCAAGGCGTAAGGCACCGGGTGCACCCGGAAATAACGCCGCGTGGCTCCTGGTTCGACTTGGATACGGGCTACAGCCCTTTTTATTTTCCCCAAACCGGGCTGGAATACATCTGGGTATTGTCCTAGCACCTCAGTCAACCCTCCAGAAACTGTTTGGAGGATGTGCTGCCACTGCAGCCACAAATGGCGCAACCAGTCCCGACCCAACAGGCTGGGCCAATGGCCGCGCACCACGATAAGTGGGAAACCCCCCTCCTGGCGTCCATAAACAACAGGGATCATAGTTCCTGCAATGTCCAATGGTTCCCCCGTATAGGTGGCCAACCTGGCCTGTGTGTCGGTTAATGTGAGGGTCTGTATACCCTGTTTGATGCGGTCGAATGTCCTCTGGGTGATCACGGAGACCGCTGCGCCAGTGTCCAACTGCATCTCAAGCGGGTGAGCATTGACCCGTACTGTCACCTTAATGGGGGCCACACAGGGAGCTGCCACACAATGCAGCTGCAGGTATTCGTCTTCCGTCTCCATGTCCTCGGGAATAGTCGCCGCAGGTTCATCCAAATGG
Source organism: Scyliorhinus canicula (assembly GCF_902713615.1). Classification (NCBI taxonomy): domain Eukaryota; kingdom Metazoa; phylum Chordata; class Chondrichthyes; order Carcharhiniformes; family Scyliorhinidae; genus Scyliorhinus; species Scyliorhinus canicula. Next base: position 9,207,873 of record NC_052151.1, on the reverse strand, counting down.
AAGGTATGGCCCCTGGGCTGGCCCCAGGTTCGGTCGGAACGACTGCGCCTCTGGCGCCCCCAGGACCGGCGTCCACGACGGGGTCGGCGCCTACAAGTCTGACACGGACATGGCTCCTCATCCATTAGTTCTGGAGAAGGCTCCCTTCGGGGAGGAACGTCCGACGGCCACTGGCGTCGATCCGGACATCGCCTTGCCCAAGGTACCGCAGGGGTGTGGGGGGATGCTTTCGGACGGAAGGTGTTGCATCCCAAGGCATGCACCTCCATTCCCTGTAGCTCCTCGTTCTGCGTTCTCTCGGGACAATACTATTTGAATGGCCTGCTGAAAAGTCAATGTTGCTAACAACTTTCTCTGGGTGGCCGCATTGTTAATTCCGCAAACCAAACCGTCGCGTAACATTTCTGATAAGATCTCACCATAGTCACAGTACTCCGCAATCCTGCATAGCCTGGATAGAAACTCTGCAAGGGATTCTCCTGGGGTCCTCTCAGCGGTATTAAACCGGTAACGTTGGACTATCGTGGGTGGGGTTGGGTTAAAATGTTGCCCCACTAAGTTCACAAGTTCATCAAACGTTTTGGTGTCTGGCGCAGCTGGGCACGTAAGGCTCCTAATCACCCCAAACGTATGCGGGCCGCAGGCGGTGAGCAATATGACCACCTGGCGCTCGTTTTCGGTGATATTGTTTGCCCGGAAATAGTAACGCATCCTTTGTGCATACTGGTTCCAACTTTCCAGCGCAGCATCAAAAACATCCAAACGTCCATACAGAGGCATGGTGTAATAGAAAACAACTTCCAACCTGTGTCCAACAAAAATCCAGGGAGGTGGCTTCAGCAGCGTAGATAGCTATTCACTTTAACCCTCGTCGCCAGTTTTGTGCGGGCCACGAAGAATCCAGCACGAGTTTTCAGGATGCAAAGAAATAACATTTATTTACAAATTAACAGATAAATACAACAGCAGCAACAACTTCTCTTGCTGCCAACTCCTCTCTCTCTGGTTCCAAACTGGCCAGCTCTATTTATGCAGGGAATCTGCTAATGATTTCTCCGCCCCCTCATTGGGGAAGCGCATACTCCCACAGGATTGTGGGATTGTCATTAGTCCCCAGCCAATGGTAAGCAGGCAGGTTATAACATGTGTTAAAACTATATTAATTAAAATGAAGATCAATTGTGAAGTTTAGGACAGCAAAAAAGCATAGGTGCTAAATACATGCATTTTAATGGAGGTATGACCAAATGGATTTCTGTACGAAAATAAGCATTGGGTAGAACTTTGTATTAGGAGATAGGTGAGGATTTGATTTCCATCTATTGAATTTCAAAGGTAAATAACAGGGTTTACAACTTAGAAAATGTCACAAATAAACAAGGAAATGCTTTAAAGTTTATTTTACCTAAACGTGGGGGCACTAGAGACAGCATGAAACATTTTTATATGACAAAATTTATTGTCACAAGTAGACTTCCATTAACACTGCAATGAAGTTACTGTGAAAAGCACCTAGTCGCCACATTCCAGAGCCTGTTTGGGTCACAGAGGGAGAATTCAGAATGTCCAAATAAGCTAACAGCACTTTCAGGACTTGTGGTATAAAACCGGAGCATCCGGAGGAAACCCATGCAGACACAGGGAGAACTTGCAGACCCCACACAGACAATGACCCAAGCCGGGAATCGAACCTGGGACCCTGGAGCTGTGAAGAAACAGGCTTCACATGACCCTGTTGAGAATGTTAAGTTCCAAAGAGGTGCAAAGGAGAATGGAATTGAAGATGAAAGAGAAAAGGGATATTTAAGGAGAGATGTTGAGCTGTGTTGGATGGTGACAATGTGAGACCTCCTGGGATACAGCTATGTGTTGGGAAAAGAGTTTTTAAGGTGAAAAGTTTGAAGTAGCCATTCCAGCCAAGCCATAAAGGTTTGTGTTTTTAAGAAAATGTGGTTTGTTTTTGAAGTTTCTTGAATTTCCATGGCAGAGTGTGAAGTGCATTTGAGAAGTCCTGTGATGTACCTTTCCTACAGCAAAAGCAGGTTTGCTTTGTGGTAATATTATTGGAATTTTTTGTAATTAAAAATCCATCAATAATGTTGTCCATAGTGTTTACCTGCGTGTCCAGGCAACTGAGGTTCTTTTGTGAAATGTTCTCTGAATCAAATTTTCACTATGTAACTGTAATCTTGTGTGCTTAAGTTTTCTTTTCTTTTGTTAGTAAGTGTTTGTTGTTTTCATGTTTAAAATGTGAACAGTGTTACCAGAATTTGTGGTTTGTAAATTCAGCAGACTTTTCTATTCATTGTCAGAATACAAAAAAAATGTTTGTGATGCTGCCGACCAAGTTTCCCTCTGCGATTTGGGTTGCACAATAATTAACATCTGCTAGATCCTAACAACTGCATAAAAGATGCTAAGTTTTTGTGTGCTGCGGAAAGTGAGACACTATCCAGAAACAGAGGAAACAAGGTACAAAGGAGAGAAAGAGTGAGAGAGAGACACTCATACAGACCAAAAGATCAAATCTGTGAATGAAACCATTCATGTTCGAGCTACATCCCGATCTTGACACAGATAGTATAATTCATGTTAAACTGTCAATGACCATCTGAGTTTAATTAAATAGTTTATCTGATGACTGCATAAACTTGGCCGAACGTTGTCTCATGAAGTCAATTCACAATAAAGCTTTGCTGCCAAGTTTGTTCCTGTCTTAAAGGAATGTGGGTGCCCAAACTTTTACATTTAAATACAATTAAATTCTGGAGGTGCAGTTACTGTTGTTGCACAGGTAAAATGAACATATTTGTCACTGATTTTAACATTTGCCAAATGTCCATGACTTAACCACTAAATGATTACCTCTATACCAACTTCTGTTGTTCACCCATTTAATCCAAATTAGTACAAATTAGTATAATCTTCTTGTTCTTATCTCCCCTATAGTGGGAAAAGAATTTTTTTTTATCAGGAAACGCTAATAATTAGGGTTTAACGGCAAATACTTTTTACAATATTGATCAATGTTCACCTTTAATGCTTGGAAACCTAGATTTCCATTCCTGATCAGTGCAGAATTTCCTAAACTGGGTTCAGTGGAATCCCCGGCTTCCGTGGGGTTTGACAGTAGATCGAGCAGTTGAAAAAAGCTGTCCTTCCAGCTTGTCCATTTGGATTGGCTTCTGATAGGTGTACCAGTCAGCCTATCAGTAGCCAATTCACTCACAAGGTCAAAGCGAAGGAGAGCAGACAACGGAGGAAGGTAGTTCACATCCATGGATTGGGTGAGGATGGGGCCAGGTAGGGAGGCTGGACAGGGGACAGGGAAGTACAGGGTCAAGGGAGGCTGAGAGAGAACATGGGGTGGGAGAGGCTGAGAGAGAACATGGGGTGGGAGAGGCTGAGAGAGAACATGGGGTGGGAGAGGCTGAGAGAGAACATGGGGTGGGAGAGGCTGAGAGAGAACATGGGGTGGGAGAGGCTGAGAGAGAACATGGGGTGGGAGAGGCTGAGAGAGAACATGGGGTGGGAGAGGCTGAGAGAGAACATGGGGTGGGAGAGGCTGAGAGAGAACATGGGGTGGGAGAGGCTGAGAGAGAACATGGGGTGGGAGAGGCTGAGAGAGAACATGGGGTGGGAGAGGCTGAGAGAGAACATGGGGTGGGAGAGGCTGAGAGAGAACATGGGGTGGGAGAGGCTGAGAGAGAACATGGGGTGGGAGAGGCTGAGAGAGAACATGGGGTGGGAGAGGCTGAAAAAGGCCATAGAGTGAGAGATGCTCAGAAAGGCAGTGGGGTGGGAGAGGCTGGAGGGGGGTACAGACAGATCATGGGACAGTAAAAGCTATAGGGTGGGAGACGCGAGGAGAGGCTGGAGGCAGTGGAAGCTGGGAGACGCCGGAGTCGGGATAGGCCAAGGAACAGGAGAAGCTACGGAAGGCTGTGGGTCAGGAGAGGTGTGGTGAGGCTGTGGGATGGGGAGGGGGTGCGGAGAGGCCATGGGGTGGCAGAGAATGGGAAAGGCCATGAAGCAAGAGAGTCTAGGGGTGGGAGAAGCGGGGCTTGGAGACAACATGGGGCAGGAGAGACCATGAGCAGGGCTGTGTGTGTGTGGATGGAGAGTGTGTGCGTGTGTGGGTGGAGAGTGTGTGCGTGTGTGGGTGGAGAGTGTGTGTGTGTGTGGGTGGAGAGAGTGTGTGTGTGTGGGTGGAGAGTGCGTGTGTGTGTGGGTGGAGAGAGTGTGTGTGGGTGGAGAGTGTGTGTGTGGGTGGAGAGTGTGTGTGTGGGTGGAGAGTGTGTGTGTGGGTGGAGAGAGTGTGTGTGTGTGTGGGTGGAGAGTGTGTGTGGGTGGAGAGAGTGTGTGTGTGTGGGTGGAGAGAGTGTGTGTGTGTGGGTGGAGAGAGTGTGTGTGTGGAGAGTGTGTGTGTGTGGGTGGAGAGTATGTGTGTGTGTGGGTGGAGAGTGTGTGTGTGTGGGTGGAGAGAGTGTGTGTGTGTGGGTGGAGAGAGTGTGTGTGTGTGGGTGGAGAGAGTGTGTGTGTGTGGGTGGAGAGAGTGTGTGTGTGTGGGTGGAGAGTATGTGTGTGGGTGGAGAGTGTGTGTGTGTGTGGGTGGAGAGAGTGTGTGTGTGTGGGTGGAGAGAGTGTGTGTGTGTGTGTGGGTGGAGAGAGTGTGTGTGTGTGGGTGGAGAGAGTGTGTGTGTGTGTGTGGGTGGAGAGAGTGTGTGTGTGGGTGTGGGTGGAGAGTGTGTGTGTGTGTGGGTGGAGAGAGTGTGTGTGTGTGGGTGGAGAGTGTGTGTGTGTGTGTGGGTGGAGAGAGTGTGTGTGTGTGGGTGGAGAGTGTGTGTGTGTGTGTGGGTGGAGAGAGTGTGTGTGTGGAGAGTGTGTGTGTGTGGGTGGAGAGTATGTGTGTGTGTGGGTGGAGAGTGTGTGTGTGTGTGGGTGGAGAGTGTGTGTGTGTGTGGGTGGAGAGTGTGTGTGTGTGTGGGTGGAGAGAGTGTGTGTGTGTGGGTGGAGAGAGTGTGTGTGTGTGGGTGGAGAGAGTGTGTGTGTGTGGGTGGAGAGTATGTGTGTGTGTATGGGTGGAGAGTATGTGTGTGTGTGGGTGGAGAGTGCGTGTGTGTGTGGGTGGAGAGAGTGTGTGTGTGTGTGTGGGTGGAGAGTGTGTGTGTGTGTGGGTGGAGAGTGTGTGTGTGGGTGGAGAGTGTGTGTGTGTGTGGGTGGAGTGTGTGTGTGTGTGTGTGTGGGTGGAGAGTGTGTGTGTGTGTGTGTGGGTGGAGAGAGTGTGTGTGTGGGTGTGGGTGGAGAGAGTGTGTGTGTGTGTGTGGGTGGAGAGTGTGTGTGTGTGTGTGGGTGGAGAGTGTGTGTGTGTGTGGGTGGAGAGTGTGTGTGTGTGTGGGTGGAGAGAGTGTGTGTGTGTGTGGGTGGAGAGAGTGTGTGTGTGTGTGGGTGGAGAGTGTGTGTGTGGGTAGAGAGAGTGTGAGTGTGTGTGTGTGGGTAGAGAGAGTGTGTGTGGGTGTGGGTGGAGAGTGTGTGTGTGTGTGGGTGGAGAGAGTGTGTGTGTGTGGGTGGAGTGTGTGTGTGGGTGGAGTGTGTGTGTGTGTGGGTGGAGTGTGTGTGGGTGGAGAGTGTGTGTGTGGGTGGAGAGAGTGTGTGTGTGGGTGGAGAGAGTGTGTGTGTGTGTGGGTGGAGAGAGTGTGTGTGTGGGGTGGAGAGTGTGTGTGTGTGTGGGTGGAGAGTGTGTGTGTGTGGGTGGGTGGAGTGTGTGTGTGTGTGTGGGTGGGTGGAGAGTGTGTGTGTGGGTGGGTGGAGACAGTGTGTGTGTGTGTGGGTGGGTGGAGAGTGTGTGTGTGGGTGGAGAGAGTGTGTGTGTGTGGGTGGAGAGAGTGTGTGTGTGTGGGTGGAGAGAGTGTGTGTGTGTGGGTGGAGAGAGTGTGTGTGTGTGGGTGGAGAGAGTGTGTGTGTGTGGGTGGAGAGTATGTGTGTGGGTGGAGAGTGTGTGTGTGTGTGGGTGGAGAGAGTGGTGTGTGTGTGGGTGGAGAGAGTGTGTGTGTGTGTGTGGGTGGAGAGAGTGTGTGTGTGTGGGTGGAGAGAGTGTGTGTGTGTGTGGGTGGAGAGAGTGGTGTGTGTGTGGGTGGAGTGTGTGTGTGTGTGGGTGGAGAGTGTGTGTGTGGGTGGGTGGAGAGTGTGTGTGTGGGTGGGTGGAGAGAGTGTGTGTGTGTGGGTGGAGAGTGTGTGTGTGTGGGTGGAGAGAGTGTGTGTGTGGGTGAGAGAGTGTGTGTGTGGGTGGAGAGTGTGTGTGGGTGGAGAGAGTGTGTGTGTGGGTGGAGAGTGTGTGTGTGGTGGGTGGAGAGTGTGTGTGTGGTGGAGAGTGTGTGTGTGTGGGTGGAGAGAGTGTGTGTGTGTGGGTGGAGAGAGTGGTGTGTGTGGGTGGAGAGAGTGTGTGTGTGTGGGTGGAGAGTGTGTGTGTGTGTGGGTGGAGAGTGTGTGTGTGTGTGGGTGGAGAGTGTGTGTGTGGGTGGAGAGGTGTGTGTGGGTGGGTGAGTGTTGTGTGTGTGTGTGGGTGGAGAGTGTGTGTGTGGGTGGAGAGTGTGAGTGTGTGGGTGGAGAGTGTGTGTGTGGGTGGAGAGTGTGTGTGTGTGTGGGTGGAGAGTGTGTGTGTGTGTGGGTGGAGAGTGTGTGTGTGTGTGGGTGGAGAGTGTGAGTGTGTGTGGGTGGAGAGTGTGTGTGTGTGTGGGTGGAGAGTGTGAGTGTGTGTGGGTGGAGAGAGAGTGTGTGTGGGTGGAGAGAGTGTGTGTGTGTGTGGGTGGAGAGAGAGTGTGTGTGTGTGGGTGGAGAGTGTGTGTGTGTGGGTGGAGAGTATGTGTGTGTGTATGGGTGGAGAGTGTGTGTGTGTGGGTGGAGAGTGCGTGTGTGTGTGGGTGGAGAGAGTGTGTGTGTATGTGTGGGTGGAGAGTGCGTGTGTGTGTGGGTGGAGAGAGTGTGTGTGTGGGTGTGGGTGGAGAGTGTGTGTGTGTGTGGGTGGAGTGTGTGTGTGTGTGTGTGGGTGGAGAGTGTGTGTGTGTGTGGTGGGTGGAGAGAGTGTGTGTGTGGGTGTGGGTGGAGAGTGTGTGTGTGTGTGTGGGTGGAGAGAGTGTGTGTGTGTGGGTGGAGAG
>NC_052151.1:8740441-8804934 GCF_902713615.1 Scyliorhinus canicula | reverse complement strand
CAGTGCGGAGAGAGAGAGGTGAGGCTTCATTAAACAGTGCGGAGACAGAGAGAGACGAGACTTCATTAAACAGTGCGGAGAGAGAGAGGCGAGGCTTCATTAAACAGTGCAGAGAGAGAGGCGAGGCTTCATTAAAAGGTGCGGAGAGAGAGAGGCGAGGCTTCATTAAACAGTGCGGAGAGAGAGGCGAGGCTTCATTAAACAGTGCAGAGAGAGAGAGGCGAGGCTTCATTAAACAGTGCAGAGAGAGAGAGGCGAGGCTTCATTAAACAGTGCGGAGAGAGAGGCGAGGCTTCAATAAACAGTGCGGAGAGAGAGACGAGGCTTCATTAAACAGTGCAGAGAGAGAGAGGCGAGGCTTCATTAAACAGTGCGGAGAGAGAGGCGAGGCTTCATTAAACAGTGCGGAGAAAGAGAGAGAGGCTTCATTAAAGTGTGGAGACAGGCGAGGCTTCATTAAACAGTGCAGAGAGAGAGAGGCGAGGCTTCATTAAACAGTGCGGAGAGAGAGAGGCGAGGCTTCATTAAACAGTGCGGAGAGAGAGAGGCGAAGCTTCAATAAACAGTGCAGAGACAGCGAGGCGAGGCTTTATTAAACAGTGCGGAGACAGAGAGGCGAGGCTTCATTGAACAGTGCGGAGAGAGAGAGGCGAGGCTTCATTAAACAGTGCGGAGACAAAGAGGCGAGGCTTCATTAAACAGTGTAGAGAGAGAGGCGAGGCTTCACTAAACAGTGTGGAGAGAGAGAGAGGCAAGGCTTCATTAAAGTGTGGAGACAGAGAGACGAGGCTTCATGAAACAGTGCGGAGAAAGAGAGGGAGGCTTCATTTAACAGTGCAGAGAGAGAGAGGCGAGGCTTCATTAAACAGTGCGGAGTGAGAGACGCGAGGCTTCATTAAACAGTGCGGGAAAAAAGAGGCTTCATTAAACAGTGGAGAGAGAGACGCGAGGCTTCATTAAACAGTGAGGAGACAGAGAGACAAGGCTTCATTAAAGTGTGGAGACAGAGAGGCGAGGCTTCACTAAACAGTGCGGAGACAAAGAGGCGAGGCTTCATTAAACATTGCAGTCAGAGAGAGAGGCGAGGCTTCATTAAACAGTGCGGAGACAAAGAGGCGAGGCTTCATTAAACAGAGTAGAGAGAGAGGCGAGGCTTCACTAAACAGTGTGGAGAGAGAGAGAGGCAAGGCTTCATTAAAGCGTGGAGACAGAGAGACGAGGCTTCATGAAACAGTGCGGAGAAAGAGAGAGGCTTCATTAAACAGTGCGGAGACAGAGAGGCAAGGCTTCATTAAACAGTGCGGAGAAAGAGAGAGAGGCTTCATTTAACAGTGCAGAGAGAGAGGCGAGGCTTCATTAAACAGTGCGGAGTGAGAGACGCGAGGCTTCATTAAACAGTGCGGAAAAAAAGAGGCTTCATTAAACAGTGGAGAGAGAGACGCGAGGCTTCATTAAACAGTGAGGAGACAGAGAGGCAAGGCTTCATTAAAGTGTGGAGACAGAGAGGCGAGGCTTCACTAAACAGTGCGGAGACAAAGAGGCGAGGCTTCATTAAACATTGCAGTCAGAGAGAGAGGCGAGGCTTCACTAAACAGTGTGGAGAGAGAGAGGAGAGGCTTTATTAAAGTGTGGAGACAGAGGCGAGGCTTCATTAAACAGTGCGGTCAGAGAGAGAGGTGATGCTTCATTAAACAGTGTGGAGAGAGAGAGAGGCAGGGCTTCACTAAACAGTGCGGAGACAGAGAGGCGAGTCTTCATTAAACAGTGCAGAGAGAGAGGCGAGGCTTCATTAAACAGTGCGGAGAGAGAGAGGCGAGGCTTCATTAAACAGTGCGGAAAGAGAGGCGAGGCTTCATTAAACAGTGCGGAGACAGAGAGGCGAGGCTTCACTCAACAGTGTGGAGAGAGAGAGAGGCAAGGCTTCATTAAACAGTGCGGAGTCAGAGAGGCGAGGCTTCATTAAACAGTGCGGAGACAGAGAGGCGAGGCTTCATTAAACCGTGCAGAGACAGAGAAACGAGGTTTCATTAAACAGTGCGGAGAGAGGCGAGGCTTCATTAAACAGTGCAGAGAGAGAGAGGCGTGGCTTCATTAAACAGTGCGGAGACAAATAGGCGAGGCTTCATTAAACAGTGCAGAGAGAGAGGCGAGGCTTCATTAAAGTGTGGAGACAGAGGCGAGGCTTCATTAAACAGTGTGGAGAGAGAGAGACGAGGCTTCATTAAACAGTGCGGAGAGAGTGAGGTGAGGCTTCATTAAACAGTGCGGAGACAGAGAGAGACGAGACTTCATTAAACAGTGCGGAGAGAGAGAGGCGAGGCTTCATTAAACAGTGCAGAGAGAGAGGCGAGGCTTCATTAAAAGGTGCGGAGAGAGAGAGGCGAGGCTTCATTAAACAGAGCGGAGAGAGAGGCGAGGCTTCAATAAACAGTGCGGAGAGAGAGAGAGGCGAGGCTTCATTAAACAGTGCAGAGAGAGAGAGGCGATGCTTCATTAAACAGTGCGGAGAGAGAGGCGAGGCTTCATTAAACAGTGCGGAGAAAGAGAGAGAGGCTTCATTAAAGTGTGGAGACAGGCGAGGCTTCATTAAACAGTGCAGAGAGAGAGAGGCGAGGCTTCATTAAACAGTGCAGAGAGAGAGAGGCGAGGCTTCAATAAACAGTGCAGAGACAGCGAGGCGAGGCTTCATTGAACAGTGCGGAGAGAGAGAGGCGAGGCTTCATTAAACAGTGAGGAGACAAAGAGGCGAGGCTTCATTAAACAGAGTAGAGAGAGAGGCGAGGCTTCACTAAACAGTGTGGAGAGAGAGTGAGGCAAGGCTTCATAAAAGTGTGGAGAGAGAGACGCGAGGCTTCATTAAACAGTGAGGAGACAGAGAGACAAGGCTTCATTAAAGTGTGGAGACAGAGAGGCGAGGCTTCACTAAACAGTGCGGAGACAAAGAGGCGAGGCTTCATTAAACATTGCAGTCAGAGAGAGAGGCGAAGCTTCATTAAACAGTGCGGAGACAAAGAGGCGAGGCTTCATTAAACAGAGTAGAGAGAGAGGCGAGGCTTCACTAAACAGTGTGGAGAGAGAGAGAGGCAAGGCTTCATTAAAGCGTGGAGACAGAGAGACGAGGCTTCATGAAACAGTGCGGAGAAAGAGAGAGGCTTCATTAAACAGTGCGGAGACAGAGAGGCAAGGCTTCATTAAACAGTGGGGAGAAAGAGAGAGAGGCTTCATTTAACAGTGCAGAGAGAGAGGCGAGGCTTCATTAAACAGTGCGGAGTGAGAGACGCGAGGCTTCATTAAACAGTGCGGAAAAAAAGAGGCTTCATTAAACAGTGGAGAGAGAGACGCGAGGCTTCATTAAACAGTGAGGAGACAGAGAGGCAAGGCTTCATTAAAGTGTGGAGACAGAGAGGCGAGGCTTCACTAAACAGTGCGGAGACAAAGAGGCGAGGCTTCATTAAACATTGTGGAGAGAGAGAGAGGAGAGGCTTTATTAAAGTGTGGAGACAGAGGCGAGGCTTCATTAAACAGTGCGGTCAGAGAGAGAGGTGATGCTTCATTAAACAGTGTGGAGAGAGAGAGAGGCAGGGCTTCACTAAACAGTGCGGAGACAGAGAGGCGAGTCTTCATTAAACAGTGCAGAGAGAGAGGCGAGGCTTCATTAAACAGTGCGGAGAGAGAGAGGCGAGGCTTCATTAAACAGTGCGGAAAGAGAGGCGAGGCTTCATTAAACAGTGCGGAGACAGAGAGGCGAGGCTTCACTCAACAGTGTGGAGAGAGAGAGAGGCAAGGCTTCATTAAACAGTGCGGAGTCAGAGAGGCGAGGCTTCATTAAACAGTGCGGAGAAAGAGAGAGGCTTCATTAAAGTGTGGAGACAGAGAGGCGAGGCTTCATTAAACCGTGCAGAGACAGAGAAGCGAGGTTTCATTAAACAGTGCAGAGAGAGGCGAGGCTTCATTAAACAGTGCAGAGAGAGAGAGGCGTGGCTTCATTAAACAGTGCGGAGACAAATAGGCGAGGCTTCATTAAACAGTGAGGAGAGAGAGAGGCGAGGCTTCATTAAACAGTGCGGAGAGAGGCGAGGCTTCATTAAAGTGTGGAGACAGAGGCGAGGCTTCATTAAACAGTGCGGAGAGAGAGAGGCGAGGCTTCATTAAACAGTGCAGAGAGAGAGGCGAGGCTTCATTAAAGTGTGGAGACAGAGGCGAGGCTTCATTAAACAGTGCGGAGAGAGAGAGGCGAGGCTTCATTAAACAGTGCGGAGACAAAGAGGCGAGGCTTCATTAAACAGAGTAGAGAGAGAAGCGAGGCTTCACTAAACAGTGTGGAGGGAGAGAGAGGCAAGGCTTCTTTAAAGTGTGGAGACAGAGAGACGAGGCTTCATGAAACAGTGCGGAGAAAGAGAGACGAGGCTTCATTAAACAGTGCGGAGACAGAGAGGCGAGGCTTCATTAAACAGTGCGGAGAGAGGCGAGGCTTCATTAAACAGTGCGCAGAGAGAGACGCGAGGCTTCATTAAACAGTGCGGAAAAAAAGAGGCTTCATTAAACAGTGGAGAGAGAGACGCAAGGCTTCATTAAACAGTGCGGAGACAAAGAGGCGCGGCTTCATTAAACATTGCAGTCAGAGTGAGAGGCGAGGCTTCACTAAACAGTGTGGAGAGAGAGAGAGGCAGGGCTTCACTAAACAGTGCGGAGACAGAGAGGCGAGTCTTCATTAAACAGTGCGGAGACAGAGAGGGGAGGCTTCATTAAACAGTGCGGAGACAGAGAGGCAAGGCTTCATTAAACAGTGCAGAGACAGAGAGGCGAGGCTTCATTAAACAGTGCAGAGACAGAGAGGCAAGGCTTCATTAAACAGTGCAGAGACAGAGAGGCAAGGCTTCATTGGGCAACTGCTCGGCCCAGGACCGCAAGGAACTTCAGAGAGTCGTGAATACCGCCCAGTCCATCACACGAACCTGCCTCCCATCCATTGATTCCATCTACACCTCCCCCTGCCGGGGGAAAGCAGGCAGCATAATCAAGGATCCCTCCCACCCGGCTTACTCACTTTTCCAACTTCTATAATCGGGCAGGAGATTCAGAAGTCTGAGAACACGGACGAACAGACTCAAAAACAGCTTCTTCCCCACTGTCACCAGACTCCTAAATGACCCTTTTATGGACTGTCCTCATTAACACTACACCCTGTCTGCTTCATCCGATGCCAATGCTTCTGTAGTTACATTGTATATCTTGTGTTGCCCTATTATGTATTCTCATGTATTTTCTTGAATTCTGTTCAATTCCCTTTTCTTCCCATGTACTGAATTATCTGTTGAGCTGCTTGCAGAAAAATACTTTTCACTGTACCTCGGTACACGTGACAATAAACAAATCCAATCCAATCCAATCCATTAAACAGTGCGGAGAGAGTGAGAGGCGAGGCTTCATTAAACCGTGCGGAGAGAGAGAGGCGAGGCTTCATTAAACAGTGCGGAGAGAGAGAGGCAAGGCTTCATTAAACAGTGCGGAGACAAAGAGGCGAGGCTTCATTAAACAGTGGGGAGAGAGAGAGAGGCGAGGCTTCATTAAACAGTGCGGAGAGAGAGAGGCGAGGCTTCATTAAACAGTGCAGAGAGAGAGAGAGGCGAGGCTTAATTAAACAGTGCGGAGAGAGAGAGAGGCGAGGCTTCTTAAACAGTGCCGAGAGAGAGAGGCGAGGCTTCATTAAACAGTGCTGAGAGAGAGAGAGGCGAGGCTTCATTAAACAGTGCGGAGAGAGAGAGAGGCGAGGCTTCATTAAACAGCGCAGAGAGAGAGAGAGGCGATGCTTCATTAAACAGTGCGGAGAGAGTCAGATGCGAGGTTTATTAAACAGTGCAGAGACAGAGAGGCGAGGCTTCATTAAACAGTGCAGAGACAGAGAGGCGAGGCTTCATTAAACAGTGCGGAGACAGAGAGGCGAGGCTTCATTAAACGGTGCGGAGACAGAGACGCGTGGCTTCTCTAAACAGTGCGGAGGAAGAGAGAGAGGCTTCATTAAACAGTGCAGCGACAGAGAGGCGAGGCTTCATTAAACAGTGCGGAGACAGAGAGGCGAGGCTTCATTAAACAGTAAGGAGAGAGAGAGAGGCAAGGCTTCATTAAAGTGTGGAGACAGAGAGACGAGGCTTCATTAAACAGTGCGGAGACAGAGAGGCGAGGCTTCACTAAACAGTGCGGAGACAGAGTGGCAAGGCTTTATTAAACAGTGCTGAGAGAGAGAGGCGAGGCTTCATGAAACAGTGCAGAGAGAGAGAGGTGAGGCTTCATTAAACAGTGCGGAGACAGAGAGGCGAGGCTTCACTAAACAGTGCGGAGACAGAGTGGCAAGGCTTTATTAAACAGTGCTGAGAGAGAGAGGCGAGGCTTCATGAAACAGTGCAGAGAGAGGTGAGGCTTCATTAAACAGTGCGGAGACAGAGACGCGTGGCTTCACTAAACAGTGCGGAGACAGAGAGGCGAGGCTTCATTAAACAGTGCGGAGACAGAGAGGCGAGGCTTCATTAAACAGTAAGGAGAGAGAGAGAGGCAAGGCTTCATTAAATTGTGCAGAGAGAGAGAGAGAGAGGTGAGGCTTCATTAAACAGTGCGGAGAGAGGCGAGGCTTCATTAAACAGTGCGGAGAGAGAGGCGAGGCTTCACTAAACAGTGCGGACAGAGAGGCGGGGCTTCACTAAACTGCATGGAGCAGCACATATTACTGAAGTGATGTCAGACGGTGGTGAGAGCTGAGCTCACTCCTGCTTTTGTTTCAGTTTGAGAGAGAGCAGCTGAAAAGTGCCTTGCTGGTTTGCTGTGAGCTGTTTGAAAGGAGAAAGCCAGTTTTGAGGAAAAGAGCTTGGGTGTGTCTGTGTTTGCAGTGAGCTGGATCTGCCGTGATCTCTGCCATGAAAGACTATCTCTGAATCATTTGGGTGATTTAAACTCATAACAGTAATGTCTTTAACCTGATGTGTTTCTGTTGTTAAATGTGAAGGCTTTTGGAGGTTTGATTAAACATTTTGAGGGATTATTTAGTGTTGCATTATTTTCAGGGTTATCTTTGAAGGGGTGTTAAGTGATCCAATGTATATTTGAAAGGTTAAGTTGAATCATGGAATAAACATTGTTTTGTGTTTAAAAACCCACATGTCCATAATTGTAATACCACACCTGGAGAACGCGCCGTGTGCTTCAAAAGCAACAATCCATTAAAGGGATGAACTCCATGATACATTTTGGGGTTCTGAAAACACCGCTGCCATAACACTGTGGTGAGCACATTACTGGAAAAGGTTCTGAGAGATAGGGGCTGGATTCACCAATTCTGGGGCTATGTTCGCATGTTCCCAGGAGAACTGGCGCAAAACGGCCACCGATTACCCGTTTTGCTGGGGGCTGGCAGGAAGGCAGCATAGAGCACCCGGCTCTAGCTGCCGGTATGGCCTGCAGAATTGCCGGGTCCATGGCCGTGCATGTGAACCCGGCCCACAAAATATTCCCCCCCTTCGGTCGGATGTCCTGTGCAAAGACATCTGGATGAGACTACATGTGTCCTGCGCTGTCGAGAACTAGGCTGGTCGAGGACGGAGCATCGGGGGCAGACCTCAGGCAATGGCCTGAGGCCAGTGATACGCCGCTTTGGAAGGGCGGAGCATTGCGAAAGCAGCTCCTCTCCTGATTTCATCGGGAATTTGGATTCTCTGGCTGTTCACCAAATGCGATTTGGCTGTTGGGAACCGGAGTATCCAGCCCAGAATTTATGATTATTTAGAAAAACATAGTTTGATTAAAGATAGTCAGCATGGCTTTGAGAGGGGCATGTCATGCCTCACAAGCTTCATTGAATTCTTTGAGGATGTGAA
This sequence comes from Scyliorhinus canicula, assembly GCF_902713615.1. NCBI lineage: Eukaryota > Metazoa > Chordata > Chondrichthyes > Carcharhiniformes > Scyliorhinidae > Scyliorhinus > Scyliorhinus canicula. The sequence goes on along the minus strand of NC_052151.1, from coordinate 8,797,069 downwards.
GAGACACATTGATGAAGTTCGGGCAGTAGATGTGGTGTATATGGATTTCATGATGTGTAGATGTCGGCGTTGGACTGGGGTGAGCACAGTAAGAAGTCTTACAACACCAGGTTAAAGTTCAACATGTTTGTTTCAAACACTAGCTTTCAGAGCACTGCTCCTTGCTCAGGTGAATGAAGAGGTATGTTCCAAAAACATCTATATAGACAAGTTCAAAGATGCCAGACAATGCTTAGAATGTGAGCATTAGCAGGTGATTAAGTCGTTACAGATCCAGAGATAGGGGTAACCCCAGGTTAAAGAGGTGTGAATTGTCTCAAGCCAGGACAGTTGGTAGAATTTCGCAAGCCCAGGCCAGGTGGTGGGGGGTGATTGTAATGCGGCATGAATCCCAGGTCCCGGTTGAGGCCGCACTCATGTGTGCCGAACTTGGCTATAAGTTTCTGCTTGGCAATTCTGCGTTGTCGCGCGTCCTGAAGGCCGCCTTGGAGAACGCTTACCCGGTGATCAGAGGCTGAATGCCCTTGACTGCTGAAGTGTACCCAGAGTGGAAGGGAACATTCCTGCCTGGTGATTGTTGCGCAATGTCCGTTCATTCGTTGTCGCAGTGTCTGCATAGTCTCGCCAATGTACCACGCTTTGTCTTCTGAGGAGGTCGGTCGGTTTGAATTTGTCTATAAAGGTGTTTCTGGAACATACCTCTGCAGTCACCTGAGGAAGGAGCAGTGCTCCGAAAGCTAGTGTTTGAAACAAACATGTTGGACTTTAACGTGGTGTTGTAAGACTTCTTACTATATGGATTTCAGTAAGACATTTGACAAGGTTCCCCACGGTTGGATCATTCAGAAAGTCAGAGGGCATGGGATGCAGGGAAATTGGATACAGAATTGGCTGGACGAAAGAAGACAGTGAGTGGTAGTTGATGGTAAGAATTCTGCCTGATCTTAGATTAGGATAAATGGTCGGCACAACATTGTGTGCCGAGGGGCCTGTACTGTGCTGTACTGTTCTCTGCTCTATGTTCTATTTCACATTTGGGATAATTCCTCTCACCTGTCTATCTGGCACCATCATGGCTACTGTTCTGAATTGAATTTTTAGATTTTCTGGCAATTCTTGACGTCCTGCATATCCAGGATTCTATAAGGGAGGAAAGAGAAAATAAAATACACAGTAATATTAGTCAGAAAGATAACTCCAAGAGAAGTGTTTTTTTTAGAATGAAATTCCTTCATTTATCCAGTCCTAAGTTGAGTGAAGATCAGAATATATAAAGATTTTTATCTTTACCACCTATTCTGAAAGGACAGCCAGGGCAGAGCTTAGGCAGGAAAACAGGGAGCTGTCATGGGTTCACCTTGTTTCACCTCTATTAACTTAAATGGAAGGAAATTTATATAGATCCTCTTACAGCGCACTCCACAAGAACTCAAGAGAGCAGGAGAAGGCCATTTGGCTAGAAGATATAAGAGCAGAATTAGGTCATTCAGCCCATCAAGTCTGCTCCGCCGTTCAATCATGGCTGATATGTTTCTCATCCCCGTTCTCCTGCCTTCTCCCCATAACCCCTGATCCCCTTATTGATCAAGGACCTATCTATCTCTGTCTTGAAGACACTCAGTGACTTGGCCTCCACAGCCTCCTGTGGCAAAGAGTTCCAAGATTCACCACCCTCTGGCTGAACAAATTCCTCCTCATCTCAGTTTTAAAAAATAAATTTAGAGTACCCAATTAATTTTTTCCAATTAAGGGGCAATTTAGCGTGGCCAATCCACCTACCCTGCACATCATTGGGTTGTCGGGGCAAAACCCATGCAAACACGGGGAGAATGTGCAAACTCCACATAGACAGTGTCCTAGAGGCGGGATCGAACTTGGGACCTGAGCGCCGTGAGGCAACAGGGCTAACCCACTGTGCCACCGTGCTGCACCTCATCTCAGTGTTAAAGCATTGGCCCTTCAGCCTGAGGCTGTGCCCTCGGATTCTGGTTTTTCCTACTTGTAGAAACATCCTCTCCATGTCCACTCTATCTAGCCTCTCAGTATCCTGTAAGTTTAAATGAGATCCCCCCCCCCCCTCTCATCCTTCTAAACTCTACTAAGTGCAGATCCCTCCTTATATGACAAGCTCTTCATTCCAGGGATGATTTTTGTGAATCTCCTCTGGAAATTATAGGCTGGTTAGCCTGACTTTGGTCCTTGGTAAGATTTTAGAGTCCATTATTAAATATGACATTGCAGAGTACTTGGAAGTGCATGGTAAATATGTCTTTTAGGATTAACCCCCTTTTAGGATTTCCTTGTCTTGACTGCTGTATAAGCTGTTCACAAGTGTTTAACTCTTAATACCCAGACTGTATAAAACTGACATCAAGTGTTTAATCTGCCTCTGAAATCTGCTGTTCCACTTCACATATAGTTACTGCAATTGTCTCTTTAACTGTTCCTTGAACTCTTTTGAACAATACCTTGATTTCTGTTCTCTTAACTTCAGGTACCTTAAAGATTCTTTCTGTCCTAATTCCCTGGTTATCTGGATTGTATCTTGTCACTTAGGAAGCTTGCATCTTTGCAACTCGCTTGTCCTATCCAGATTCTCCTGGCATAGTTGAGAGTTGTTCACTCCCCAATGTCCTGTATCCAACTTCCCACAAATTCAGCTAAAACTAAAACTTAAAACTTCTGCATATTACATAGGTCCAGTTGCTAAGCGACACCCCCATGCTAATGCCTTTTATTTATTCTTCATGCTGTAGCCCTCTTGAAACATAATAGAAGCACAGGTGGAACCTAACCAACCCCATACATAGAAACACCTTTGTCCAGCAGGAATCTCACTATAGGTTTTACCCTTCCAGGCACAGAAACATTAAATTAAATGCACTTAAACCTATACATTATTTCTAATGTTTACCAAGGCAAATATTAATCCTTTAAAACTTCCTTTGTTTTCTCACAACTATTCTTTTGTCTCTAACGTATAAAGGGTGGCACTGTGACACAGTGGTTGGCATTGCTGCCTCCCAGCTCCAGGGTCCCGGGTTCAATTATGTCCTGGGATGACAGTCTGTGTGGAGTTTGCACTTTCTCCCCGTGTGTGTGTAGGTTTCCTCCCACAGTCCAAAGGTGTGCAGGTTAGGTGGATTGGACAGGCTAAATTGTCCCTCGGTGTGCAAAAGGTTAGGTGGATGGTGGGTTATGGGGATGGGGTGGAAATGTGAGCTTAAGTCGGGTGCTCTTTCAAAAAGGGCTGGTGTAGGCTCAATGATTTCGAATAGCCTCCTTCTGCACTGCAGATTCTGCGATTCTATGAAAGGTGTACTATTCTCTTTAATTGTACTATCCTTGAACATGTTTGTGTGAGTAATTGCCATATCATTCACTTTTTGGTGAATAAATGATTCTCTCTGTAACCCCACGAGAAGCTTGCTGCTGGTTACTCAGATTGTCCACACATTCACGGGTTAAAGAAAAATATACACAATGTCCTCTCAAAAGCTCATTGATTACAGGCAGGAGGGCAGGGAAAAGTGTTTGCAGCATTTCTCTCATCTTGTCTGTAACATTGGCGAATGAGTAGGTATTGTCAATCTTCATTGCAGGAGACATGAAAAACATACCAGGAATACTTGAAGATAGAGGTAAAAGTGAGGGTGGAACTCAAAAGAATCAAAATCACTGGGGAAGAGGCACTGGGAAAACTATTAAAAATAAAAATTCCCAAGTTCCCTTGGTCCTAATGGCCTGCATCCTCTGGTTTTAAAAGAGGCGCTTGCAGAGATAATAAATGTGGTAGTTGTAATCTTTCAAAATTCTCTCGACTCTGGAAAAGTTTTAGTGAATTAAAACATCACAAATGTAACACCACTATTCAAGAAAAGAGGGAGACACCAAGCCTAACATCATGGGGCAGCACAGTGGCGCAGTGGTTAGCACTGCTTCCTCACAGCGCTGAGGTCCCAGGTTCGATCCCGGCTCTGGGTCACTGTCTGTGTGGAGTTTGCACATTCTCCCCGTTTTTGCGTGGGTTTCACCCCCACAACCCAAAGATGTGCAGGCTAGGTGGATTGGCCACACTAAATTGCCCCTTAGTTGGAAAAAATTAATTAGGTCCTCTAAATTTATTTTAAAAAAGGGGAGTAGATCTCACATGTAGGCCACATCATTCAGTGTGGAAGAATCCATCACTTGGCTTTTTTGGATTTTGGTTAACCAATTAAAGTTTTAGGGCAGCACGGTACTTCACAGTTCCAGAGTCCAAAGTTTGTTTCCCAGCTTGAGTCACTGTCTGTGCGGAGTCTGCACGTTCTCCCCGTGTCTGCGTGGGTTCCCTCCGGGTGCTCCGGTTTCCTCCCACTTTCCAAAGATGTGCAGGTTAGGTGGATTAGCCATGCTAAATTGCCTTTGGGTTAGGTGGGGTTATTGGGTTATGGGGATAGGGTGGAGAAGTCGACTTAAGTTGGGTGCTCTTCCCAACGGCCGGTGCCAACTCGATGGTCCGAATGGCCTCCTTCTGCACTGTAAATTCTATGATCTATGATCAATGCCAGAATCCATTATTAAGGAGATACTAACAGGAAATTCAGACAACCTTAATAAAATCAAAGCTGCTCTCTCCAAAGATACTGCCAGAGAAGTTGGGTTTTTCCAGCGCTTCCAGTTTTTTTGTTTCAAGATCTGTCCTGATTGGACAGAGCAAAGAAAACTTATTCAAGCTGTGTGCATTTTGACTTTCCATTCACTCACCATTGTGATAAAGATGCCAAACTCCGGATTAAGTGCTACGCTATCTCCATCAGTGAAGATAAATACTTTCTTCCTTTCTTTCCTTGCTATGAGAACGATATAAATTTGTTGCGCTGCTACCGATAATACAGGCAGCTCAATTCGATTAAATTCATCAAAACATCCCCAAGAACCAGACTGTGCCAAACCTAAATAAATGCAAATTCACCATCATTCATAAAGTAACTTTCATAAAGTAACTTAATAACATTTGGCAACTGGACCAAGGTTTGCACTGGAGTGCTGAACTTGGTGCATTTGAGTGCTATAGTGAGAGTTTGGTGACTGAGGGAGTTAGGTGAGGAGGGAGTAAGGTGCTCCTTTCATTTCCGCAAAGAGCAAGAAGGGAGCCAGGAGTTTACAGAGAGTGCAGCTGACTGGGAGCAGAGTCGGAGGGCGGAGGTCCAGTTGGTCCACAGTGCGGCTATATTCTGTAAAGTAAGAGGGGATGGAGGCTATGGCAATTGCATGCTCCTGTAGGATGTGGGTGGTGAGGGATACCACCGGTGTCCCCGCTGACTATACCTGCGGGAAGTGCACCCAACTCCAGCTCCTCAGAGACCGTGTTAGGGAACTGGAGCTGGAGCTGGATGAACTTCGGATCATCCGGGAGGCAGAGGGGGTTATCAAGAAGAGTTGCAGGGAGGTAGCCACACCCAAGGTACTGGACAAGAGTAGCTGGGTTACAGTCAGGGGAAAGGAAACTAAGGCAGACAGTGCAGGAATCCCTTGTGGCCGTTCCCCTTCAAAACAAGTATACCGTTTTGGATACTGTTTGGGGGGATGACCTCCAGGGGGAAGGCCCTAGCGGCCAGGTCTCTGGCACTGAGTCTGGCTCTGGGGCTCAGAAAGGAAGGGGGGAGAATAGAAAAGCAATAGTAATAGGAGATTCAATGGTTAGGGGAATAGATAGGAGATTCTGTGGTCGCGAGCGAGACTCCCGGGAGGTATGTTGCCTCCCGGGTGCCAGGGCCAGGGATGTCTCGGATCGTGTCTTCAGGATCCTGAAGGGGGAGGGTGAGCAGCCAGAAGTTGTGGTGCACATTGGTACCAACGATGTAGGTAGGAAAAGGGGTGTGGAGGTAATAAACAAGTTTAGGGAGTTAGGCTGGAAGTTAAAAGCCAGGACAGACAGAGTTGTCATCTCTGGTTTGTTGCCGGTGCCACGTGATAGCGAGGTTAGGAATAGGGAGAGAGTGCAGTTGAACACGTGGCTGCAGGAATGGTGTAGGAGGGAAGGCTTCAGGTATTTGGATAATTGGAGTGCATTCTGGGGAAGGTGGGACCTGTACAAGCAGGACGGATTGCATCTGAACCAGAGGGGCACCAATATCCTAGTAGGGAGGTTTTCTAGTAGTCCTTGGGAGGGTTTAAGCTAATTTGGCAGGGGAATGGGAACCGGATTTGTAGTCCAGCAACTAAGGAAGCTGATATTCAGGATGCCAAAGCATGTAGTGACGCAGTGGGGAAGGTAACACTGACAAAGGAGAGTACTTGCACGCAAGAAGCATCAGGAATAAGGTGGGTGAACTTAAGGCATGGATCGGTACTTGGGACTACAATGTGGTGGCCATCACGGAAACTTGGATAGAAGAGGGGCAGAAATGGTTGTTGGAGGTCCCTGGTTATAGATGTTTCAAAAAGATTAGGGAGGATGGTAAAAGAGGTGGGGGGGGGGGGGGGGGTTGGTGGCATTGTTAATTAGAGATAGTATAACAGCTGCAGAAAGGTAGTTCGAGGGGGATCTGCCTACTGAGGTAGTATGGGTTGAAGTCAGAAATAGGAAAGGAGCAGTCACCTTGTTGGGAGTTTTCTATAGGCTCCCCAATAGCAGCAGAGATGTGGAGGAACAGATTGGGAAACAGATTTTGGAAAGGTGCAAAAGTCACAGGGTAGTAGTCATGGGTGACTTCAACTTTCCAAACATTAAGTGGAAAGTCTTTAAATCAAATAGTTTGGATGGGGTGGTGTTTGTGCAGTGCGTCCAGGAAGCTTTTCTAACACAGTGTGTAGATTGTCCGACCAGAGGGGAGGCCATATTGGATTTGGTACTTGGTAATGAACCAGGGCAGGTGATAGATTTGTTAGTGGGGGAGCATTTTGGAGGTAGTGACCACAATTCTGTGACTTTCACTTTAGTAATGGAGAGGGATAGGTGCGTGCAACAGGGCAAGGTTTAAAATTGGGGGAAGGGTAAATACAATGCTGTCAGACAGGAATTGAAGTGCATAAGTTGGGAACATAGGCTATCAGGGAAAGACACTAGTGAAATTTGTAACTTGTTCCAGGAACAGGTACTGCGTGTCTTTGATATGTATGTCCCTGTCAGGCAGGGAAGAGATGGTCGAGTGAGAGAACCATGGTTGACAAGAGAGGTTGAATGTCTTGTTAAGAGGAAGAAGGAGACTTATGTAAGGCTGAGGAAACAAGGTTCAGACATGGCGCTGGAGGGATTCAATATAGCCAGGAGGGAACTGAAGAAAGGGATTAGGAGAGCTAAGAGAGGGCATGAGAAATCTTTGGCGGGTAGGATCAAGGAAAACCCCAAGGCCTTTTACACATATGTGAGAAATATGAGAGTGAGGGTAGGTCCGATCAAGGACAGTAGCGGGAGATTTTGTATTGAGTCTGAAGAGATAGGAGAGGTCTTGAACGAGTACTTTTCTTCAGTATTTACAAACGAGAGGGGCCATATTGTTGGAGAGGACAGTGTGAAACAGATTGGTAAGCTCGAGGCGATACCTGTTAGGAAAGATGTGTTGGCCGTTTTGAAAAGCTTGAGGATAGACAAGTCCCCCGGGCCTGACGGGATATATCCAAGGATTCTATGGGAAGCAAGAAATGAAATTGCAGAGCCGTTGGCAATGATCTTTTCGTCCTCACTGTCAACAGGGGTGGTACCAGTGATTGGAGAGTGGCAAATGTTGTGCCCCTGTTCAAAAAAGGGAATAGGGATAACCCTGGGAATTACAGGCCAGTTAGTCTTACTTCGGTGGTAGGCAAAGGGTACTGAGGGATAGGATTTCTGAGCATCTGGAAAGACACGGCTTGATTAGGGATAGTCAGCACGGATTTGTGAGGGGTAGGTCTTGCCTTACAAGTCTTATTGACTTCTTTGAGGAGGTGACCAAGCATGTGGATGAAGGTAAAGCAGTGGATGTAGTGTACATGGATTTTAGTAAGGCATTTGATAAGGTTCCCCATGGTAGGCTGATGCAGAAAGTAAGGAGGCATAGGATAGTGGGAAATTTGGCCCGTTGGATAACGAACTGGCTAACCGATGGAAGTCAGAGAGTGGAGGTGGATGGCAAATATGCAGCCTGGAGCCCAGTTACCAGTGGCGTACCGCAGGGATCATTTCTGGGTCCTCTGCGGTTTGTGATTTTCATTAATGACTTGGATGACGGAGTTGAAGGGTGGGTCAGTAAATTTGCAGATGATACTGTTGCTCGTTCTGGGTGAGCGTGCTTTACACACAAATGGTTCTGTTTTATTCCTTAGCTCTAGAGTCGCCAGGTATCCTTATGATACCGCCACAAGATTCAAGTTCAAGTTCAGACCAATGACTCAATACACCAGTTAGTAAGTTCAAACAAGACACGTTTATTATTACACAGTAATTTACTACTCATGCATATAACACTAAAAGACTAGGCTATTCCTACCACTAACATGCCAATACTTATCTGGAATAAGGGAACTGCTGGATCAGGGAACAATGGCCTCTTGCTTTGTCCTGGATCCGCAGGCTTCCAGTTGGTGTGGACTAAAGGGGTCAGGAGTGTCTACTCTCGTAGCGTGCGTTGTATGACACTTACTTGATGGCGGCTGCTGACCAGACCTCTCCTTCTCAAGGTCTTCTGCTGCAAAGATGTTCTACTGGGAGGGCCGGCTGGTCAAGAAGAAAGAATCAGTCCTGGGACCTGACTTTTATAGGTCCCAGGGGCTTCACGCCCTTCTGGGCGGACCCTCTATAAACTTGCAATTGATTGGGTCTCTTTCCAATCGATTAATTTGAATTTCCCCAATAACGGGGCTGTTCCTCGATCACTGGGCGGTTCTTTCCACCTTATTTGTGCCCTTTGTTTCAGACGCCACTTGCGCCAGGATGTCTGACCTTCTATCAAATGTTTCAATCTCTTCTAATTGTTATGTCCATTGTGCCTGGGAATCACCGGGAATCGCTCACTTAATATGTGCAGCTCGTTAGTTACAATGCTGTCTGGTTTCTTTAGCAGCTAGAATACACAGGGGATTCTGCAAACTGCTTGTCTCTTTGCAACTGTCCATTTTTCCCTGTAACCTTTGCGTTCTTCCATTTTGTGTGAGGAAGTGGTCAACCCAGGTGGCTACACTCGCTCCTTGTGATCCTAACGCGAAAGCGTGAAGGATCACCTAAGTACGGTGTCTTCGTTCTCTGACCTCAGCGAGTTCCATGGCCTCTGCACTTTCCTCAACTATGCAGAAATCTTTTACCTACAATCTCCATTTGGCACTATGTCATGGGGGCATGCATTATCAAAATCACAACGGGAACTTCTAACTCACCTTAAATAAACTATACTCACTCAAACATTTTAAAACATCCTAACTTCCTAACCTTACAAACAATAGAAGTATTACATTCCATTTCTCTGGCTCGGCAGTCGAGCTCAGAGTGTCACAATCAATTGAAAAAGTTCCTTTATTTACATGGCATGGCAACAACGAAAAGAAAATCCTTTATTTACATTTCAAGGGGTTCGGGGGACTGATGGAAACCGAAGATAGGGGCTCTCATCCTATATACCGTCGAGGTACGAGAGCGGTAGGCTCTCCTTTGCCATTTCCTCATCCTAAAAGTCTGTACTATGATGCAGATAATCGCCAGTGCCAAAAGCGATTCTACGACATATGACAAGGAGTACCAAGTTAGAAATTTGGTACACCAGGTCGGGGTACTGTTGCCGTTTACTGGGCTTGGAGTGGTCTGTATCTGGGAAACATTAACTGCCGGGGTCATAGGGGAAAGGGGGTACGCGTACGTGCTCAAAAGTATACATGTTAAGGAGAAAAATACAGTCGCTGCTGTCATATTCCTTCTCTCTTATCTTCTCTTGCTTGCTCTGATCTTGCTCTGATCCTGCTTTGGTCCCTCCTTCGAACGTCCGCAAGCTATGGGATCAAGCATAGTGTCTGTTAGTGTTCTGCTTAATACCTCAAATGATATATATTGTCCGCTTGTGCCAATTTTCCCTTTATGAATGGTCACTCCATGTGACTCCCTCAAATTTTTTTTTTTTTCAAAACAAATTTAGGACAAGGCATATACTCAAATACTGTACCACTGCGAGCCATCTCGCAGGCTTTGCAATTTTCCATCCCAATGTTCCTGGATGTAAATAGCATGTGGAATGGCAACCAAAGGGCTACCTAAAACAAAGGAAACAAAATCAAACTTTTTAGAAATAAGACATTCGAATGAGTTGCGTATGGGCCGCGACGGGTAAGATTTGGATGGAATCCCCGGGTAGGGCGTGCTGTGCTGTACCCGAGCTTAGCTGACCAGAGGGGTGTCCTCAGACAGGGCGGGTCCTCAATGCCGTTTCTCCACTGCCTGAGCGACATGAAACAAACGGGCAAGAATGTAGTCATCATGGGGGTTGCCTCTTCTGATCTCCAAACAGAAGAGCAGTTATGAAATGTTCTGGGGAACAAAACATCTTCACTACAGAAGAACAGTGACGAAATGTGAGATGGTCACAAACTTTTCAGCTGAAAAGTCGTGTGGCCAATCCTCCTAGTCGTTCTGAACTGATCCAAAGACAAACATGAAACAAACAAACATGAAAGAAACATAATGTAGGTTCCATCATAAAAGGACACCGTTTATCTCTCAAGCGGTTCCTCTTTTTACATCATCTGGACACCTCAATCATTATCTTCTGCGAACAGGGTCGCAAAGGGGTTGCCGTGTCGGGAGTCAGACTTAAAGTCATCCTTTTCTCCCGGATCCCATACCCTTGTATGTATCAGGCGTGCTATGGTAGCATTGTGTGAACGGGGGTCCATCTCGTCGTTCCGGACGAGCCAGGAAGAATTGTCGCGGTGCCAATGAGTGTTGTCAGACATTGAATGAGCGAAAGCGGGGTTGTCAGTGTGGGGCGGGTGTTCTGGGTCTGGGGCCTTTATGTATATGATCTCAAAAGGATCACTGGAGTCGGGTTCGTAGTTGGTGTGTGTGGGGTCTGTTGTATCAGGGCAGTAGAGAGGCGTGCTGTGGCTGTCGTCAGAGTCACAGTCGCTGTCTCTGCTGTGGCAGCTTATGGGCGTTTCGGGGCGTGGTCTGAAGTCAATGGGCGGAGTCGAGGTCAAGTCCGATGAGGAACTGGTCTGTGAGGGGGAGGGTGGAAATGTGTCTCTTGTGGGTGGGACGTGGTGTTCTGCTGCGTCTAGCAGGACATGGTGTGTGTGGTTGGACGGTGTTCCATATGCCTTTAACTGGTTGATATGGAACCAGGCAGTCTTCCCGTTGAGGTACTTTATTTTATACACTGAAGGGCTGACTTTGTCCGTAATTGAGTAGGGACCTGAATATCTTGGGGCCAAAAACGTGCTGGGGTTATAAACAGACAACATTACCTGTTGTCCAACCTGAAACTCTGTGGAATGTACTGTTCTGTCGAAACAAGCCTTGCTCTGTTTCTTTTTCTTTCCCAATTTAACTGCGGCTGTTAACTGAGCCGATCTTACATTCTACACTAATTGTTTGACTGCTGTCTCATGTGTGAGGTCCGTCACTTCTGGGCTGGTCATGTCAAGTCCTAAAAGGAATTCAGAACCTTTCATGGGGCGTCCGGTGTGTCTGGGGTGAAACCTGTTGAGGCTGAAACAGTATTCCTTAAAAACATAAGTGCGAATGGGAGCACCGAATCCCAAGTCGTATTATTTTCCTGGACCATCTTTCTAAGGGTCGATTTTAGAGTCCGATTCATGCGTTCCAATATACCGCTGGACTGAGGGTGGTACGCAATGTGTAATTTTGTTTAATGCCGAATATGGTCAGGACGTTCTTCATGACCCGTCCTGTAAAATGAGATCCCTGGTCTGACTCAATACTTCTGGGGAGTGCCCATCTAGTAAAGATGTGGTGGGTCAGGATCTTTGCGGTTGTTTTGGCCGTGTTAGTTCGTGATGGGAATGCCTCTACCCATTTGGTGAATGTATCTATTGCCACCAAAACGTATTTATAGCCATTCCTGCATGGGGGCAATGGACCTATAAAATCGATCTGGAGGTTAGTCCAGGGGCCTTTAATGGGGCGAGTGGAAGGTAGTAAAACAGGGACAGAAACAAAAGGAAGTAAGGGGAAAAGTGCAAGGCAGAGAAGATATAGTCAGAAATCCATAAGGGCGACAGTACAAGGTACAGTGACTGAGGGGAGCACAGTGAATAGGCCCAGTAATAACAAAAGGAATAAAACTGGAGATGTTAAGATTCAAAACAGAGGTAAAAAAAAACAACATAAGTGTACTTTACCTGAATGCTCTTAGTATTCGGAATAAAGTAAATGAGTTGATGGCACAAATCATCGTAAATGACTATGATTTAGTGGCCATTACTGAAACATGGTTAAAGGATGGTCACGACTGGGAGTTAAATATCCGAGGGTATCAAACTATTCGGAAGGACAGAGTGGATGGTAAGGGAGGTGGTGTTGCTCTGTTATTTAAGGATGACATCCGGGCAATAGTAAGGGATGACATCGGTGCTATGGAGGATAAGGTTGAATCCATTTGGGTGGAAATCAGGAATAGTAAGGCGAAAAAGTCACTGATAGGAGTAGTCTATCGGCCACCAAATAGTAACGAGATGGTGGGGCAGGCAATAAACAAAGAAATAACTGATGCATGTAGAAATGGTACAGCAGTTATCATGGGGGATTTTAATCTACATGTCGATTGGTTTAACCAGGTCGGTCAAGGCAACCGTGAGGAGGAGTTTATAGAATGTATCCGCGATAGTTTCCTAGAACAGTATGTAATGGAACCTACGAGGGAACAAGCGGTCCTAGATCGTGTCCTGTGTAATGAGACAGGATTGATTCATGATCTCATAGTTAGGGATCCTCTCGGAAGGAGCGATCACAATATGGTGGAATTTAAAATACAGATGGAGGGTGAGAAAGTAAAATCAAATACTAGTGTTTTGTGTTTAAACAAAGGAGATTACAAGGGGATGAGAGAAGAACTAGCTAAGGTAGACTGGGAGCTAAGACTTTATGGTGGAATAGTTGAGGAACAGTGGAGAACCTTCCAAGCGATTTTTCACAGTGCTCAGCAAAGGTTTATACCAACAAAAAGGAAGGACGGAAGAAAGAGGGAAAATCGACCGTGGATATCTAAGGAAATAAGGGAGAGTATCAAATTGAAGGAAAAAGCATATAAAGTGGCAAAGATTGCTGGGAGATTAGAGGACTGGGAAATCTTTAGGGGGCAACAGAAAGCTACTAAAAAAGCTATAAAGAAGAGTAAGATAGAGCATGAGAGTAAACTTGCTCAGAATATAAAAACAGACAGTAAAACTTTTTACAAATATATAAGACAAAAAAAAGTGGCTAAGGTAAATATTGGCCCTTTAGAGGATGAGAAGGGAGTTTTAATAATGGGAAATGAGGAAATGGCTGAGGAACTGAACAGGTTTTTTGGGTCGGTCTTCACAGTGGAAGACACAAATGACATGCCAGCGACTGATAGAAATGAGGCTATGACAGGTGAGGACCTTGAGAGGATTGTTATCACTAAGGAGGGAGTGATGGGCAAGCTAATGGGGCTAAAGGTAGACAAGTCTCCTGGCCCTGATGGAATGCATCCCAGAGTGCTAAAAGAGATGGCTAGGGAAATTGCAGATGCACTAGTGATAATTTACCGAAATTCACTAGACTCTGGGGTGGTCCCGGTGGATTGGAAATTAGCAAACGTGACGCCACTGTTTAAAAAAGGAGGTAGGCAGCAAGCAGGAAATTATAGGCCAGTGAGTTTAACTTCGGTAATAGGGAAGATGCTGGAATCTATCATCAAGGAAGAAATTGCGAGGCATCTGGATAGAAATTGTCCCATTGGGCAGACGCAGCATGGGTTCGTTAAAGGCAGGTCATGCCTAACTAATTTAGTGGAATTTTTTGAGGACATTACCAGTGCAGTAGATAACGGGGAGCCGATGGATGTGGTATATCTGGATTTCCAGAAAGCCTTTGACAAGGTGCCACACAAAAGGTTACTGCATAAGATAAAGATGCATGGCATTAAGGGTAAAGTAGTAGCATGGATAGAGGATTGGTTAATTAATAGAAAGCAAAGAGTTGGGATAAATGGGTGTTTCTCTGGTTGGCAATAAGTAGCTAGTGGTGTCCCTCAGGGATCCGTGTTGGGCCTACAATTGTTCACAATTTACATTGATGATTTGGAGTTGGGGACCAAGGGCAATGTGTCCAAGTTTGCAGATGACACTAAGATGAGTGGTAAAGCGAAAAGTGCAGAGGATACTGGAAGTCTGCAGAGGGATTTGGATAGGTTAAGTGAATGGGCTCGGGTCTGGCAGATGGAATACAATGTTGACAAATGTGAGGTTATCCATTTTGGTAGGAATAACAGCAAACGGGATTATTATTTAAACGATAAAATATTAAAGCATGCCGCTGTTCAGAGAGACTTGGGTGTGCTAGTGCATGAGTCACAGAAGGTTGGTTTACAAGTGCAACAGGTGATTAAAAAGGCAAATGGAATTTTGTCCTTCATTGCTAGAGGGATGGAGTTTAAGACTAGGGAGGTTATGTTGCAATTGTATAAGGTGTTAGTGTGGCCACACCTGGAGTATTGTGTTCAGTTTTGGTCTCCTTACTTGAGAAAGGACGTACTGGCGCTGGAGGGTGTGCAGAGGAGATTCACTAGGTTAATCCCAGAGCTGAAGGGGTTGGATTATGAGGAGAGGTTGAGTAGACTGGGACTGTACTCGTTGGAATTTAGAAGGATGAGGGGGGATCTTATAGAAACATTTAAAATTATGAAGGGAATAGATAGGATAGATGCGGGCAGGTTGTTTCCACTGGAGGGTGACAGCAGAACTAGGGGGCATAGCCTCAAAATAAGGGGAAGTAGATTTAGGACTGAGTTTAGGAGGAACTTCTTCACCCAAAGGGTTGTGAATCTATGGAATTCCTTGCCCAGTGAAGCAGTTGAGGCTCCTTCATTACATGTTTTTAAGGTAAAGATAGATAGTTTTTTGAAGAATAAAGGGATTAAGGGTTATGGTGTTCGGGCCGGAAAGTGGAGCTGAGTCCACAAAAGATCAGCCATGATCTAATTGAATGGCGGAGCAGGCTCGAGGGGCCAGATGGCCTACTCCTGCTCCTAGTTCTTATGTTCTTATGTTCTTATGAGTGTGACCAAGCTGAGCCTTTTTAGAATACCTCTCCGGGTTATTCTGAGCACAAATTAAACAATTCTCGATGTAATGTGTTACATCTTCTCTCAAATCTGGCCACCAACAGAGCTGTCTCAGGTGGGCTGTGGATGGGGTCTATCCCTTGGTGTCCATGACCATCATGGAATAGGCAAATCATTTGATTCCTGTCCTTCTCAGGAACCACGTACAGTTTATCTTTGATAACCACACCATCATGTGTGGTCAGAGCGTGTCGTACGGGGCCGAAAACTTTCCTATACTAATCCCCCTGAGATTGCCGTCCTGTTTTTGGGCCTGTACTAGATCCTCAATGTTTGTCTGTGAGACCTGAACTGAACTCACAGGGGCGCTAGCGGGGGGTGTCCAAAAATATCCATGTCTGGAACCTGCTTTTGCCGGTGCGTCGGCTTTCACATTTCCAGGGGGGGATGACCGATGATGACTTCTCACTTTAATTATTCCGTAAATCCTATCCTTTGCCTGTTCTAGGATATGGCGGAGCAATGGGGCTGATGGAAGGGGCTTTCCATCCGCAGAAACAAAACCTCTTGTCTTCCACAGGGGAAGAAAATCTGACAAACTGTTGCAGACATATAGACTATCCGAATATATATCTGCTGGGCTGGGGAACGAATCTGGGTGGTCCACTATGTAAGCTATGGCTGCGAGCTCTGCTGCCTGCGCGCCTAAGTGACTGGGTAACTTTAAAGATATCTCTTCTAATGCGCGTCGCTGCGCATCCTCTACAGAGATGCCGCATCCTGTAATGCACTCACCATTTAAAACAGTGGATGGACCATCCACATAAACCTTCAAGGGGGCACACGTGTCTGTGTGCTGGGGGCTTTGAGTTGAACTTCCTATCTTCCTGGGGGGGCGTCTTTGCAATGAAGGGTCCTGTGTTGTGGAGGGGGATACTATCTCGCAAGCATGGGGTTGTCCTGTGTATTGGAGGTTGTCTGCTAAGAAGGTGTGTGCCTTAGTCCGTTTAACTGTGATGTCCTGTCCTTGAAAAAGAAGTGTCCACCTAGCTGCTCTAATTTGGCTAACTGAACCGTCCTTCAGTCATCCGTCCAATAGAAGCTGTGTGGGGGTGTGTTCGGTCAGAATAGTTATGGGGCTTAGGCCGGTAATGTACGAAAAGTACTATACTGCCCAGAATACTGCGAGTAGGTGCCTTTCGCAGGCTGAAAATCCTTGCTCTACTGGGTCTAAAGGTCGGGAAGCATAAGCCACTGGTCGTAGCTGCTCGTGCCGTTCCTGAAGGAGCACGGCCGAGAGGGTCAGATCTGTGCTTGCTACCTCAATTGCATAGGGGGAAAGCGGGTCTGGAACTTGTAGTGCAGGGGCTGCGCTAAGGGCTTTCTTTAAATCTTCCACAGCCTCTGTATGCTGCGGAATCCATTCCCAAGGAGCTCCTTTCTTAAGGAGGTCTGAAAGTGGGGCAGCCTTTGTCGCAAAACCGTCAATATGGTTCCGACAGTACCCAACCAGTCCTAAAAACAACCGGAGGGATGAAACATTTTGGGGAAGGGGCAATTTGACGATCGAGTCAATTCTTTTGAACTCGATCTCGTGTTTGCCGTGCGTGATGACTGTACCAAATACATCACTTTATTCTCCAATATTTGGGCCTTTCTGGGGTTCACTTTACATCCGATTGTGTTTAGAAGTTCCAGGAGTTCAGACAGAAGCGTGATGTGCTCTGCCTTGGTGTCTGTCTGCAGTAATAGGCCGTCCACACACTGTACCAGACATTCGGGTCGGGAAAATTTTGATAGTCCATTTGCCAGCTGTCGGTGGAAAATGGAGGAGGAGTTGTGGAATCCTTGTGGGAGGCATGTCCACGTGTACTGCTGACCATTAAAAGTGAATGCGAATATTCCGGTTGCAGCTATGTGGAGCTAAGCCGCACGTTCGGCAGCTCCCGCTTTAATAGGACTTGTGGGCTCTTTTATGGGCCCCAAACGGCGCTGATTCGACGATTCCCGGTGGATAAAGGGGTCTGGAGCAAAACCCCCCGGGATTTATGGTGCGGACTCGAAGTGAGGAGAGGAGAAAAACGGCAGCAGCTCCCCTGGAAAAGCGGGGAAAGGTGGACAAAATGGCGGCCGGTGGAGCCCCTGAGGAGTGGAGGCAGTGGGCTGAGGAGCAGCAGGCGGCCCTTCTGCGCTATTTCACGGAGCTGAAAGAGGAGTTGTTGGAATCCCTGAAGGTGACGACCAGTAAGCTGCTGGAGACCCAGACAACCCAGGGTGCAGCGATACTCGAGTTGCAGCAACAGGCCTCTGAGCGCGAGGAGGAGGTTTCGGCCCTCGTGGGGAAGGTGGAGATACACGAGGCGCTTCATAAAAAGTGGCAAGATCGGTTTGAGGAGATGGAGCTTCGGTCACGGAGGAAGAACCTGCGGATCCTGGGCCATGAGGAGGGGCTGGATGGGTCGGACCTGCCAGCCTACGTGGCCGTGATGTTGAACTCGATGGTGGGGGCAGGATCCTTCCATCTGCCCCTGGAGCTGCAGGGGTCCCCCAGAGTACTGGCCAGGCGGCCTAAGGTGAATGAACCCCCGCGGGCGGTGCTGGTGCGGTTCCATTGGTTCAGTGACCGGGAGTGTGTTCTCCGATGGGCCAAGAAGGTGAGGAGTAGTCAGTGGGAGAATTCGGTAGTGCGTGTCTACCAGGACTGGAGTGCGGAGGTGGCCAAGCGGAGAGCCGGGTTTAACCGGATGAAGGCGGTGCTCCATGGAAAGCAGGTGAAGTTCGGCATGTTGCCGCCTGCGCGCCTGTGGGTCACCTACAAGGACCGGCATCACTACTTTGAGTCCCCGGAGGAAGCGTGGGCCTTTGTGCAGGCTGAAAAGTTGGACTCGAACTAGAGATTGGGGGCTGTGGGAGATTTTCTATTTCTGTATCATTGTTTATGCTGTAGCGGGTTATTCTGTTTGTTTCTGCTTTTTCTCTTCCTTTCGGACGATGTGGGTTATGGTTTTGTGTTCTAAGGGGGGTACTGGGGTTTGTGGTTGATCTGCGTCTTTGTTTGTACGGAGTTGGTGGTTGGGTTGGGACTGCTGTTTGGGAGCTGCGTTGGTGCGGTGGGGCAGTGTGAAAGCGCGGGCTTTTCTCTGGTTTCCCGCACTGCAGGACGAAGGGGTGGAGCTAGTGGCGAGGGGCGTGGTTATTAGACCGGGTTTCCCGTGCTGAAGCGGTGCCAAGGAGCTGATGCAGGGGAGAAGGGGGGACCTCATATCGGGAGGGGTCGGAGTTAGAGCAGGAGCTGCCGGGGTCAGCAGACGTCAGCTGGCTCACGGGAGTACAATGGAGGGAGAGACGCGGCTAGGAGGGGTCCTAGCCTGGGGGGGGATACCGGGTTGCTGCTGGATTGGCCAGGGAGGAGTTGGTGTGGGTCGGGGGGGTCGGGGTGAGGTTCTATCGCCATGGGAAACGGGCCAAATGGGTGCTGGCCAGGGGTGAGCAGTCGATGGGCTATGGCTAGTCGACGGGGGAGGGGGGCGGGGTGCCTCCGATCCGGCTGATTACGTGGAACATGAGGGGGTTGAATGGGCCGGTTAAGCGGGCCCGGGTGTTTTCGCATCTGAAGGGGCTGAAGGCGGACGTGGCTATGCTCCAGGAGACCCATCTGAAGGTGGCGGACCAGGTCCGTCTGAGGAAGGGGTGGGTGGGGCAGGGTTTCCACTCAGGGCTCGACTCGAAGAACCGGGGGGTGGCGATCCTGGTGGGGAAGAGGGTGGTGTTCAAGGCGTCTGAGGTTGTGGCTGATCGTGGCGGCAGATATGTGATGGTGAGCGGTAAGCTGCAGGGGGAGAGGGTGGTGTTGGTTAATGTGTACGCCCCAAATTGGGATGATGCTGGTTTCATGAGGCGTATGTTGGGCCGCATTCCTGGCCTGGAGGTGGGGGGCTTGATCATGGGGAGGGGACTTCAATACGGTGCTGGATCCCCTACTGGATCGTTCTAGTTCAAGGACAGGCAGGAGGCCAGCAGCGGCCAAGGTGTTGAGGGGGTTTATGTACCAGATGGGAGGAGTGGATCCCTGGAGGTTCGGGAGGCCGAGGGCTCGGGTGTACTCTTTTTTTCTCCCATGTGCACAGGGTTTATTCCCGCATTGATTTCTTTGTTTTGAGTAGGGGACTGGTCCCGAGGGTGGAGGAGGCCGGGTATTCGGCTATTGCGATTTCGGACCATGCTCCGCATTGGGTGGATCTGGAGATGGGGGAGGTGCGGGACCAGCGCCCGCTTTGGCGTCTGGACGTGGGGTTGTTGGCTGATGAGGAGGTGTGTAGGAGGGTTCGTGGATGTATCGAGAGGTACCTCGAGGTCAATGATACTGGGGAGGTCCAGGTGGGGATGGTGTGGGAGGCTCTGAAGGCAGTGATTAGGGGGGAGCTGATCTCCATCCGAGCCCATAGGGAGAGGGGGGAGAGGAGGGAGAGGGAGAGACTGGTGGAGGAGCTGTTGAGTGTGGATAGGAGGTATGCGGAGGCCCCGGAGGAGGGAATGCTGGGGGAGCGGCGTAGCTTGCAGGCCAAGTTTGATTTATTGACCACCAGAAAGGCGGAGACACAGTTGAGGAAGGTGCAGGGAGCGGTCTATGAGTATGGAGAGATGGCGAGCAGGATGCTGGCGCATCAGCTTCGTAAGCGGGACACGGCTAGGGAGATTGGTGGAGTGAAGGATAGAGATGGGAATGTGGTGCGGCAGAGGTCAATGAGGTCTTTAGGGACTTTTATAGGGAACTGTACCGGTCGGAGCCGCCGGCGGAGGGAGGGGGAATGGAGAGTTTTTTGGACAGGCTCCGATTTCCAAGGGTGCAGGAGGAGCAGGTGGAGGGACTGGGGGCGCCGATTGAGTTGGAGGAGCTGGTCAGTGGGATTGGCCACATGCAGTTGGGGAAGGCGCCGGGGCTGGATGGGTTCCCGGTTGAATTTTATAAGAAATACGCGGACCTGCTGGGCCCCCTGTTGGTTAGGACCTTCAACGAGGCATGGGAGGGGGGTATTCTGCCCCTGACGATGTCTCGGGCGCTAATCTCCCTGATCCTGAAGCGTGATAAGGACCCCTTGCAGTGCGAATCATACAGGCCGATTTCACTGCTGAACGTAGACGCCAAGTTGCTGGCGAAGATCTTGGCCACTAGAATAGAGGACTGGGTGCCGGGGGTGGTACATGAAGATCAGACGGGTTTTGTGAAGGGGAGGCAGCTGAACACTAACGTGCGAAGGCTGCTAAATGTAATAATGATGCCGGCAGCAGAAGGAGAGGCGGAGATTGTGTTGGCATTGGATGCGGAGAAGGCCTTTGACAGGGTTGAATGGGGGTACTTGTGGGAGGTGTTGGAGAGGTTCGGGTTTGGGGTGGGGTTTATTAAATGACTGAGGTTGCTGTATGAGGCCCCGATGGCGAGTGTAGCGACAAATAGGAGGAGGTCCGAGTACTTCAGGCTCCACCGTGGGACGAAGCAGGGGAGCCCCCTGTCCCCCTTGCTGTTTGCGTTGGCAATTGAGCCTCTTGCCATGGCTCTCAGGGAGTCGAGGAGGTGGAGGGGTTTGGTGCGAGGGTGGGGAGGAGCACCGAGTGTCGCTGTATGCGGATGACTTGCTGTTGTATGTAGAAGACCCGGTGGGGGGGAATGCCGGAGGTGATGGAGATTCTTGCTGAGTTCGGGAGTTTCTTGGGATATAAATTGAACCTGGGCAAGAGTGAGCTGTTTGTCGTACACCCGGGAGATCAGGAGGAGGGGATTGGTAGGCTCCTGCTAAAGAGGGCAGTGAGGAGTTTTAGGTACCTGGGGGTTCAGGTGGCAAGGAGCTGGGGGACTCTGCACAAGCTCAATTTTACTAGGTTGGTGGAGCAGATGGAGGAGGAATTTAAAAGGTGGGACATGCTGCCGTTGTCGTTGGCGGGTAGAGTACAGTCCGTTAAAATGACGGTGCTCCCGAGGTTTTTGTTTTTGTTTCAGTGCCTCCCCATTTTCGTTCCGAGGGCCTTTTTTAGGAGGGTGAACAGCAGCATTCTGGGATTTGTTTGGGCGCACGGGACTCCGAGGGTAAGGAGGGTCTTTTTGGAGCGGGGCAGGGATAGAGGGGGGCTGGCGCTGCCCAACCTCTCGGGGTACTATTGGGCGGCTAACGTCTCGATGGTACGTAAGTGGGTAATAGATGGGGAGGGGGCAGCATGGAAACGGAAGGAGGTGGCGTCCTGTGGAGGCACGAGCCTGAAGGCACTGGTAATGGCGCCGCTGCCGCTCCCTCCAACGAGGTACACTACGAGCCTGGTGGTGGCGGCTACCCTCAAAATTTGGGGACAGTGGAGGCGACACAGGGGGGAATTGGGGGGCTCGGTGGAGGCCCCACTGCGGGGGAACCACTGGTTTGTCCCAGGGAACATGGATGGCGGGTTCCTGGGGTGGCACAGGGCGGGCATTAGGAAGTTGGGAGACCTGTTTATTGACGGGAGGTTCGCGAGCCTTGGTGAACTGCAGGAGAAGTTTGAGCTCCCCCCCGGGGAATGTGTTCAGGTACCTTCAGGTCAAGGCGTTTGCTAGGCAACAGCTGGAGGGGTTTCCTTTCCTGCCCCCACGGGGGGTAAGGGATAGGGTGCTATCGGGGGTGTGGGTCGGGGATGGGAAGGTGTCTGACATCTACCAGGTGATGCAGGAGGTGGGGGAGGCGTCGGTAGAGGAGCTGAAGGCTAAGTGGGAGGTGGAGCTGGGGGAGCAGATTGAGGAAGGTACATGGGCGGACGCCCTGGAGAGGGTGAACTCCTCCTCTTCATGTGCAAGGCTTAGCCTCATCCAGTTCAAGGTACTGCACCGGGTCCACATGTCCGGATCTAGGATGAGTAGGTTCTTTGGGGGCGAAGATAGGTGCGTCAGGTGTTCGGGGAGTCCAGCGAACCATGCCCATATGTTCTGGGCATGCCGGCACTGGAGGAGATCTGGAAGGGGGTGGCGAGGACGGTGTCGAGTGTGGTGGCATCCAGGGTCAAGCCAGGCCGGGAACTCGCGATATTTGGGGTTGGGGTGGAGCCGGGAGTGCAGGAGGCGAAAGAGGCCGATGTTTTGGCCTTTGCGTCCCTAGTAGCCCGGTGGAGGATCTTGCTGCAGTGGAAAGATGCGAGACCTCCGAGCGTGGAGACCTGGATTAATGACATGGCGGGATTCATTCAGCTGGAGAGGGTCAAATTCACTCTGAGGGGGTCGGTACAAGGGTTCTTTAGGAGGTGGCAGCCTTTCCTCGACTTTCTGGGTCAACGATAAGGTACTAGGTCAGCAGCAGCAGCAACCTGGGGGGGAGGGGGGGAAAGTGGGGGGGGGGGGGGGTTTAGGGGGATAGTGTTTTAATTAATTTGCTTATTGTTAATTTATTTTGTTGTTTATTGGGTTTGGGTGGGGTGGGGGGGTTTGTTATATGCGTTGTTACGGGTGCAGGGGGGTGTTTATTATTATTATTGTTATTCTGTTGATATATATTTTTCAAAACAATTCCAATAAAAATTATTTTTTTAAAAAAGTGAATGCGAATTTGTACTGGCACGCCATCGCCAATGGGATGGACCAGAAGCCGTTGCTAATGTCCAATACCACAAAATACTTGGAGTTGAGTCCCTGCTTGAGCATGGTCTCGGGACTTGTTGCTACCGTGGGGGCTACTGCTGGGGTAACTTTGTTGAGTTCCCGATAATCAATGGTCAGGCGCAATAATCCGTCGTGCTTCCTCACTGGCCAAATAGGGGCATTATTAGTGGAGGGTACTGTCCTTAGTACGCCCTGCTCTAATAAGCTCTCTATTACCTTTCCGATTTCTCCCTCCGCTTCCAGGGGAAATCTATACTGTCTTTGTGGTCTCGGGTCAGGTCCTGTAATCTGAACTGGTCCAGTCATCCTGCCGCAGTCGTGCCGGTGACTGGCAAATGCTGTCCTGTGTTTGTTTAAAACTGCCCTAACCTGTTTGTCCATGCTGAACGTGGTCGGGTCAAAGTAATAGTCGCCGACTGCGCTAATCCTATTTTCATATTCACCTACTGTGAGCGTTGCGGGTGCTCTGTCTGATTTTGCCATTTGCCAGACACACTGATTGACTGGGTCGAACGACAGGCTGTGGGCATTCATAAAATCAATGCCAAGTATGTGTTCTGCTGTGTGGGGCAGATTAACTAAAACAATGGGGTGTCTGGTGGAGATATTCCCTAGCTGAATTGGTACAGGGGCTGTAATGGTTCCTTGCTGTGAGTGTCCTGTAAAGCCGCTGAGTGTTATTGTGGCTGTAGTGGGTCACATGCTTGCCTGTGGTGTAGTGGAGGAATTAATGGTCGTGCGGGACCCTCCTGTGTCCCAGAGTAACTCTATGGGCTGTCCCCGAATTTTCGCTGTGACTACCGGTCGTCCGGATCTGTCCCAGAGGGTGTCACAGACCCAAGTGGGGGAGCCCGAACACCGTCAGTCCATTCCATCCACATTGGTCTGTCCTGACTGCGTCCCTATACTGTCAATGGTCTTTGCTCTATTCCTGTTCAGAGTGCCTGTCTGTTGGCGTCTCTGAGATTTCTGTGGTGCTTTGCATTCTCTAGCAAAATGCCCTAACTGTTTGCAGCTAAAACATTCCAGTGACTTCTGTGGGGTGCTGTTCTGTCCCTCATTTACCCATGCGGGGTTTTGGTGTGCTCTTACTGCTTGAATGTCTACCTCGGTTTGCGCCTCCTCGGGCTTCTTAAATGCTGTCTTACCATAAATAGATTGCTCCCAAGCACGGGACAATCTTTTCAAGACCCATTTTTCATTATGGGCCTCTTCTAAGGGGTCGTAATTAGAGCAGGCTTTCTGTCCTGCCTCTGTGGCGTGGGGGATAATACTGCAGGTCCATTTAACCATGTTAGAGCAAAGGATGGCAAAGATGATTCTGGAAAAGAGCGAAAGTAACAGGGTAATTGTTATGGGAGACTTTAACTTTCTAAATATTGACTGGAAAAGATATAGTTCGAGTACAGTAGATGGGTCGTTCTTTGTACAATGTGTGCAGGAGGGTTTCCTGACACAATATGTGGACAGGCCAACAAGAGGCGAGGCCACATTGGATTTGGTTTTGGGTAATGAACCAGGCCAGGTGTTAGATCTGGAGGTAGGTGAGCACTTTGGAGACAGTGACCACAATTCGGTGACCTTTACGTTAGTGATGGAAAGGGATAAGTATACCCCGCAGGGCAAGAGTTATAGCTGGGGGAAGGGCAATTATGATGCCATTAGACATGACTTAGGATGTGTAGGTTGGAGAAGTAGGCTGCAAGGGTTGGGCACACTGGATATGTGGAGCTTGTTCAAGGAACAGCTATTGCGTGTTCTTGATAAGTACGTACCAGTCAGGCGGGGAGGAAGGGGTCGAGCGAGGGAACCGTGGTTTACCAAAGAAGTGGAATCTCTTGTTAAGAGGAAGAAGGAGGCCTATGTGAAGATGAGGCGTGAAGTTTCAGTTGGGGCGCTTGATAGTTACAAGGAAGCGAGGAAGGATCTAAAGAGAGAGCTAAGACGAGCAAGGAGGGGACATGAGAAGTCTTTGGAAGGTAGGATCAAGGAAAACCCAAAAGCTTTCCATAGGTATGTCAGGAATAAAAGAATGACTCGGGTAAGAGTAGGGCCAGTCAAGGACAGTGGTGGGAAGTTGTGTGTGGAGGCTGAGGAGATAAGCGAGATACTAAATGAATACTTTTCGTCAGTATTCACTCAGGAAAAAGATAATGCTGTGGAGGAGAATGCTGAGACCCAGGCTATTAGAATAGATGGCATTGAGGTGCGTAGGGAAGAAGTGTTGGCAATTCTGGACAAGGTGAAAATAGATAAGTCCCCGGGGCCTGATGGGATTTATCCTCGGATTCTCTGGGAAGCCAGGGAAGAGATTGCTGAGCCTTTGGCTTTGATTTTTATGTCATCATTGGCTACAGGAATAGTGCCAGAGGACTGGAGGATAGCAAATGTGGTCCCTTTGTTCAAGAAGGGGAGTAGAGATAACCCCGGTAACTATAGGCCGGTGAGCCTCACGTCTGTTGTGGGTAAAGTCTTGGAGAGGATTTTAAGAGATACGATTTATAATCATCTAGATAGGAATAATATGATTAGGGATAGTCAGCATGGTTTTGTGAAGGGTAGGTCATGCCTCACAAACCTTATCGAGTTCTTTGAGAAGGTGGCTGATCAGGTAGACGAGGGTAGAGCAGTTGATGTGGTGTATATGGATTTCAGTAAAGCGTTTGATAAGGTTCCCCACGGTCGGCTATTGCAGAAAATACGGAGGCTGGGGATTGAGGGTGATTTAGAGATGTGGATCAGAAATTGGCTAGTTGAAAGAAGACAGAGGGTGGTGGTTGATGGGAAATGTTCAGAATGGAGTTCAGTTACGAGTGGCGTACCACAAGGATCTGTTCTGGGGTCGTTGCTGTTTGTCATTTTTATAAATGACCTAGAGGAGGGCACAGAAGGTTGGGTGAGTAAATTTGCAGACGACACTAAAGTCGGTGGAGTTGTAGACAGTGCGGAAGGATGTTGCAGGTTACAGAGGGACATAGATAAGCTGCAGAGCTGGGCTGAGAGGTGGCAAATGGAGTTTAATGTAGAGAAGTGTGAGGTGATTCACTTTGGAAAGAATAACAGGAATGCGGACTATTTGGCTAATGGTAAAATTCTTGGTAGTGTGGATGAGCAGAGGCATCTCGGTGTCCATGTACATAGATCCCTGAAAGTTGCCACCCAGATTGATAGGGTTGTGAAGAAGGCCTATGGTGTGTTGGCCTTTATTGGTAGAGGGATTGAGTTCCGGAGCCATGAGGTCATGTTGCAGCTGTACAAAACTCTGGTACGGCCGCATTTGGAGTATTGCGTACAGTTCTGGTTGCCTCATTATAGGAAGGACGTGGAAGCTTTGGAACGGGTGCAGAGGAGATTTACCAGGATGTTGCCTGGTATGGAGGGAAAATCTTATGAGGAAAGGCTGATGGACTTGAGGTTGTTTTCGTTAGAGAGAAGAAGGTTAAGAGGTGACTTAATAGAGGCATACAAAATGATCAGAGGGTTAGATAGGGTGGACAGTGAGAGCCTTCTCCCGCGGATGGAGGTGGCTAGCACGAGGGGACATAGACTTAAATTGAGGGGTAATAGATATAGGACAGAGGTCAGAGGTAGGATTTTTACGCAAAGAGTGGTGAGGCCGTGGAATGCCCTACCTGCTACAGTAGTGCACTCGCCAACATTGAGGGCATTTAAAAGCGTATTGGATAAGCATATAGATGATAATGGCATAGTGTAGGTTAGATGGCCTTCAGTTTTTGACTTCCCATGTCGGTGCAACATCGTGGGCCGAAGGGCCTGTACTGCGCTGTATCGATCTATGTTCTATGTTCTATGTTATCTTGGGTCAAATGCGGTCTAATTCACCGAAATCTGCAGTGAAGTGAATCCACAGCCTTCCTGCAAATGCTGTGGGGTGCTCGGCCATTTTCTGCCTACATCAGTTTAGGCCTTCAACTGGGTCTCCTCAGTTATACCCTATCGCATTTAAAATAGCTATATGCATTTCTTCGAGGGTGCCTCCTCCAACGTTCTGTGGGTCGGGGAGGGTTGCTACTACTGATGAGTCTAAACTCAAAACTGTGAGCTTAAGAACATAAGAACATAAGATAAGAACATAAGAACTAGGAGCAGGAGTAGGCCATCTGGCCCCTCGAGCCTGCTCCACCATTCAATGAGATCATGGCTGATCTTTTGTGGACTCAGCCCCACTTTCCGGCCCGAACACCATAACCCTTAATCCCTTTATTCTTCAAAAAACTATCTATCTTTACCTTAAAAACATGTTATGAAGGAGCCTCAACTGCTTCACTGGGCAAGGAATTCCATAGATTCACAACCCTTTGGGTGAAGAAGTTCCTCCTAAACTCAGTCCTAAATCTACTTCCCCTTATTTTGAGGCTATGTCCCCTAGTTCTGCTTTCACCCGCCAGTGGAAACAACCTACCCGCATCTATCCTATCTATTCCCTTCATAATTTTAAATGTTTCAATAAGATCCCCCCTCATCCTTCTAAATTCCAACGAGTACAGTCCCAGTCTATTCAACCTCTCCTCATAATCCAACCCCTTCAGCTCTGGGATTAACCTAGTGAATCTCCTCTGCACACCCTCCAGTGCCAGTATGTCCTTTCTCAAGTAAGGAGACCAAAACTGAACACAATATTCCAGGTGTGGCCTCACTAACACCTTATACAATTGCAGCATAACCTCCCTAGTCTTAAACTCCATCCCTCTAGCAATGAAGGACAAAATTCCATTTGCCTTCTTAATCACCTGTTGAACCTGTAAACCAACTTTCTGTGACTCATGCACTAGCACACCCAGGTCTCTCTGCACAGCGGCATGCTTTAATATTTTATTGTTTAAATAATAATCCCGTTTGCTGTTATTCCTACCAAAATGGATAACCTCACATTTGTCAACATTGTATTCCATCTGCCAGACCCTAGCCCATTCACTTAACCTATCCAAGTCCCTCTGAAGACTTCCAGTATCCTCTGCACTTTTCGCTTTACCACTCATCTTAGTGTCATCTGCAAACTTGGACACATTGCCCTTGGTCCCCCAACTCCAAATCATCTATGTAAATTGTGAACAATTGTGGGCCCAACACGGATCCCTGAGGGACACCACTAGCTACTGATTGCCAACCAGAGAAACACCCATTAATCCCCACTCTTTGCTTTCTATTAAATAACCAATCCTCTATCCATGCTACTACTTTACCCTTAATGCCATGCATCTTTATCTCATGCAGCAACCTTTTGTGTGGCACCTTGTCAAAAGCTTTCTGGAAATCCAGATATACCACATCCATTGGCTCCCCGTTATCTACTGCACTGGTAATGTCCTCAAAAATTTCCACTAAATTATTTAGACACGACCTGCCCTTTATGAACCCATGCTGCGTCTGCCCAATGGGACAATTTCTATCCAGATGCCTCGCTATTTCTTCCTTGATGATAGATTCCAGCATCTTCCCTACTACCGAAGTTAAGCTCACTGGCCTATAATTTCCCGCTCTCTGCCTACCTCCTTTTTTAAACAGTGGTGTCATGTTTGCTAATTTCCAATCCACCGGACCACCCCAGAGTCTAGTGAATTTAACCTGCTCTCGCGCATTAAGGCCGTACATGGTCGCCTGCTGTTTAACTTTTGCAAAGAATTGGTGGGGGTCTGAGGTGGGGAGGAATGGGGTGATTTTCTCACACGGGTCCCTTAGTTGAGTCACGGTTAAGGGGGTGGTGTAAGTGATCTCGGGTGCGCCGTCTGCGGTTGCTTTTCGTTGAGTGGTGACTGGGTTCATTGGTGCGGGCGCTATCTGATCTGTGGGGGGTTGGGGCGCTTTCCTTTTCTGCTGCGTTTCTAGCGCACATGTTCCCTGAACATATTGCTGCGTTGTCTCGCTTAACTCCTGCCAATCTGGTGCATTCTCTTCCTCTAATTGCGTTCCAAAGGTTTCTTGGAAGCTATTCTGCACAGAAAGCAGAGATTGCAGCTCCGCAATCTGCTTCCTACACTTAGCATGGTCCACTGTGCTTTGCCTTTGCTCAGTGGTGGCAGCATGGAGTGCCCTTAAAGCTGCCTTCAGGTCGCTACACTGCTTCTTCAGTGTCTCTACCTGCTTCTCTGATTCTTGTCTTATCAAGACTGCACGCTGCACATCCTGATAGGCTTTTTCGTATTGTAACTGGGAGCTGTTCAGATGGGCTAAACAAGACTGGTGTGCCCTCTTGGCATCATCCACCTCTCTATGCTTATCTGCCAACTTCTTTCTTAATTCTAAATTCTCTCTCAGACATCCACTTTACTGATGCGATGCCTTTCCTCTAATTCTGCTTGGAGCGTCCTGACGACCTCCTCTGTGCCTCGCAATTGTGCCAAGCAGGACACAATTGCCATCGGCTTACGTGCTTTACTCAAACCTTTCTTATGAATTTCAGACAAGTTCTCCCACCAAGTATGCCTTATACTCCCGGGACCTGTCTCCTCATTCTAACAAAACTCACTCCAAAGGGGCCATCCTTTCCCTTTGAGGTACTTCCTGAGTTCCAGCTCCCAAACGGGACACTGACCTACTCTGCTGGTCGCTGCGACCACAAACTCTTGGGGGTGCATGAGGCGTTCCATTGCCTGCATGGCCATTTCTCCTATCTTATGATCTCTTTTAAATTTGGAAGTAGGGATATTAAGGAGGTGCTATAAAATACAGGTACGGCTTTCGCTATTTTCCGAATTATAAACTCCCGACAGTTTGTCGCAACACAAATCTCTCGGTTTTACCTTATAACCCTGTTAGTTACGCATGCAAAAACACACTTCTGAATTTTGAGGATTGATGTGAACTACTTGAACACTTGTGGTTCTTACTTTTCCCAATTGGATTTCTGATTCAAATTGCTGGGTTCTCTCGGAGTGGGGGGGTCACTTCTAGTCGAGTCGTGTCGGAGTCCGCCACTAAATGTTGCTCGTTCTGGGTGAGTGTGCTTTACACTCAAATGGCTCTGTTTTATTCCTTAGCTCTAGAGTCGCCAGGTATCCTTATGATACCGCCACAAGATTCAAGTTCAAGTTCAGACCAATGACTCAATACACCAGTTAGTAAGTTCAAACAAGACACGTTTATTATTACACAGCTATTTACTACTCATGCATATAACACTAAAAGACTAGGCTATTCCTACCACTAACAGACCAATACTTATCTGGAATAAAGGAACGGCCGGATCAGGGAACAATGGTCTCTTGCTTTGTCCTGGATCCGCAGGCTTCCAGTTGGTGCGGGCTAAAGGGGTCAGGAGTGTCTACTCTCGTAGCGTGCGTTGTATGACACTTACTTGATGGAGGCTGCTGACCAGGCCTCTCCGTCTCAAGGTCTTCGGCTGCAAAGATGTTCTACTGGGAGGGCCGGCTGGTCAAGAAGAAAGAATCAGTCCTGGGACCTGACTTTTATAGGTCCCAGGGGCTTCGCGCCCTTCTGGGCGGACCCTCTATAAACTTGCAATCGATTGGGTCTCTTTCCAATCGATTAATTTGAATTTCCCCAATAACGGGGCTGTTCCTCGATCACTGGGCATTTCTTTCCATCTTATAGAACATAGAACAGTACAGCACAGAACAGGCCCTTCGGCCCTCAATGTTGTGCCGAGCCATGATCACCCTACTCAAACCCACGTATCCACCCTATACCCGTAACCCAACAACCCCCCCCTTAACCTTACTTTTATTAGGACACTACGGGCAATTTAGCATGGCCAATCCACCTAACCCGCACATCTTTGGACTGTGGGAGGAAACCGGAGCACCCGGAGGAAACCCACGCACACAGGGGGAGGACGTGCAGACTCCACACAGACAGTGACCCAGCCGGGAATCGAACCTGGGACCCTGGAGCTGTGAAGCATTTATGCTAACCACCATGCTACCCAGCTGCCCTCCATGCTACCCTGCTGCCCTCCATGCTACCCTGCTGCCCTATTTGTGTCCTTTGTTTCAGGCTCCACTGGCGCCAGGATGTCTGACCTTCCATAGAATGTTTCAATCTCTTCTAATTGTTGTGTCCATTGTGCCTGGGAATCACCGGGAATCGCTCACTTAATATGTGCAGCTTGTTAGTTACAATGCTGTCTGGTTTCTTTAGCAGCTAGAATACACAGGGGATTCTGCGAACTGCTTGTCTCTTTGCAACTGTCCATTTTTCCCTGTAACCTTTGCATTCTTCCATTTTGTGTGAGGAAGTGGCCAACCCAGGTGGCTACAATACGAAGATTGGTGGAGTTGTGGATAGTGAGGAGGGCTGTTGTCGGCTTCAAAGAGACATAGATAGAATGCAGAGCTGGGCTGAGAAGTGGCAGATGGAGTTTAACCCTGAAAAGTGTGAGGTTGTCCATTTTGGAAGGACAAATATGAATGCGGAATACAGGGTTAACGGTAGGGTTCTTGGCAATGTAGAGGAGCAGAGAGATCTTGGGGTCTATGTTCATAGATCTTTGAAAGTTGCCACTCAAGTGGATAGAGCTGTGAAGAAGGCCTATGGTGTGCTAGCGTTCATTAACAGAGGGATTGGATTTAAGAGCCGTGAGGTGATGATGCAGCTGTACAAAACCTTGGTCAGGCCACATTTGGAGTACTGTGTGCAGTTCTGGTTACCTTATTTTATGAAGGATGTGGAAGCTTTGGAAAAGGTGCAAAGGAGATTTACCAGGATGTCGCCTGGAATGGAGAGTAGGTCTTACGAGGAAAGGTTGAGGGTGCTAGGCCTTTTCTCATTAGAACGGAGAAGGATAAGGGGCGACTTGATAGAGATTTATAAGATGATCAGGGGAATAGATAGAGTAGACAGTCAAAGACTTTTTCCCTGGGTGGAACAAACCATTACAAGGGGACATAAATTTAAGGTAAATGGTGGAAGATATAGGGGGATGTCAGAGGTAGGTTCTTTACCCAGAGAGTAGTGGGGGCATAGAATGCACTGCCTGTGGAAGTAGTTGAGTCGGAAGCGTTAGGGACCTTCATGCGGCTATTGGATAGGTACATGGATTAGGGTAGAATAATAGAGTGTAGATTAATTTGTTCTTAAGGGCAGCACGGTACATTGTGGATAGCACAATTGCTTCACAGCTCCAGGGTCCCAGGTTCGATTCCGGCTTCGGTCATTGTCTGTGTGGAGTCTGCACATCCTCCCCGTGTGTGCGTGGGTGGATTGGCCATGATAAATTGCCCTTAGTGTCCAAAATTCTATGATCTATGATTAACCTAGGACAAAAGTTCGGCACAACATCGTGGGCCGAAGGTCCTGTTCTGTGCTGTATTTCTCTATGTTCTGTGTTCTAACTAGTTACTCATCAGTAAAAACCTTGGGCAGGATTCTCCGATATTGAGGCAGAGTGTCCATGCCATCGTGAACGCCGTCGTGTTTCATGATGGTGCAAAACGGCCGCAGGCACGATTGATTCAGGCCCTGAAAAGGGGCCAGCAGTGAGGCCGCAAGAAATGCAGTGGGCATGACGCCAGAGCAGCGGTGTCGCGAGACGCCCGGCTGGCGGCACACCATTTAAAGCGCACAGGACCCGAAGGATCGAGATGGCTGAGCTCCGCCATGCTGCTCCCAGGTTCCGGGACAGTGATCTCGAGACGCTGCTGAATGCTGTAAAAGAGCGCAGGGCCATCCTGTGCCCAAGACGTGGGTACCGGCAACCATCCAGCACTGTGAAGCGCAGCTGGCGTGAGGTGGGCACCACGGTTTGCGCTGTGAGGCACAACCCCCCGCTCTGGAGACCAGTGCCGAAACAAGCTCCATGAACTCATGAGGGCTGCCAGGCTAAGTACCCGAGGGTTCTCCAGGGCCACATCCCACCCCACCCTCCCCCCCACATCGCGCGGGACCCCCCCCCCCACCCCCCCGCACACGCAGGAGGGGGGGTTTGAGGACACCACGTTGTACCCTCCCACATGGGCAACACACCCCCTTGAGAGCTGCCATGGCATGGTGCCCAGTGTCCCCCACCCAGTCATAATATTGCAAACATCTGCCGTCTTGATGCTGACCGCCTAACTCTGATGCTTTCCACCCCTCCCTCGCAGGATAGGTCTGCTCACAACCAACGTGAGTGTACAAGAATCGGAGGGAGAATCACCTGTGCTGCACCCCCTGACCATCCATGAGCAGAGGACCTCGCTGGGGGAGCCGCCACCCAGGAGGTAGCGCCATGCCAGATTGGAGGCAGAGGACTAAGTGAGACTCCTCTGCCTGGCTACACCCTCTCAGCCCATCACATTTCCCCCCTTCACACTGCAGCCCCTACCACTGCCTCCATGCCCCCCCCCCTTCAGCCCACACCGTGACATATACCCCTCCACCCCCTAAACCACCCTGACACTCCACCTCCTCACACTGCCCCCTCCACCCCCTCACACCCACCTCCGCCTATCTAACGATACATGCCTCATTGTCTTCCCCAGGGTCAGGAGCCGATCGTCCAGGGACGTCTTGGAGAAACCCTCGCTGTCCAGCAGCAAGCCCATCTGCCCCTACAGACGCATGGCAGAGAGGGTCAGGAGGACCCTTCTCTGAGGCCGGGGCACTGGAGGGGGATGCACAGAAGACGGACAGACACGAACGCAAGAATTCAGGACGGACAGTCAGGACACTGATGGCCATGAGTCGAATGAGCAGAGGGCTGTGAGCCAGGACAGTGACGGAGAGAGGACGGGGACTCTGGACAGTGACACACAGAGGACAGCCAGACAGTCGATGGACACACCGGACACGGCACCTAACATGGGTCGCAGTCTAGTTGCATCGGTCCAAGGATCGACACAGGAGACCCCAGACCTGGGAACAGATGAGGACCTCGAGTTTGCGGCACTGCTGATACCCACAACATCCACCATCGTAGATACACTCACCTCGGTTGGGCACATGAGTGATGAGGCTTTGGGGTCACTGACTGGTGCGCACCACACAGCCAAACCGGTACAGCAGGTGGAGGTAGGAGCAGCTGAGGGGCTGGACGGTCGGAGGTCAGCCCAGGCCCAGCACCCAGGTGCTGCCCAGACAGTTCGCGGGTCCCTAGACTTACTAGACCCACCCACAGACCAGATGCATTTG
Organism: Scyliorhinus canicula; assembly: GCF_902713615.1. NCBI lineage: Eukaryota > Metazoa > Chordata > Chondrichthyes > Carcharhiniformes > Scyliorhinidae > Scyliorhinus > Scyliorhinus canicula. The sequence goes on along the minus strand of NC_052151.1, from coordinate 8,763,160 downwards.
GAAACCCTGAGAGTGGACAACGGGATGACGGCTGTCTTCCAGCATCTGGAGACGCAGATGGAGGAGTCCATCCGTGTCCAGGAGCAGGGAGTGGTGCCGGATATGGCTGCCACCCAGGCCGACACCGCATGGGTGGCGTCCGCTGTGGAGGCAATGAGGGCAACGGTTTCGACCATGCATCAGGTTCAGCAAGGCGTGGGGCTTGATGTGCACACGTCATCCGTGGCCCAGGACAGAGGCTGCCCTCTCACAGGCAGCCATGCGCCAGAGCCAGCTGGATATTGCCGCCGCACTCCAGGATCTGGCCGAGTCTCAGTAGGCCATGGCCCTGTCCCAGCAGGCCATCACTGAGAGCATCGGCGGCCCTGCCCACACGCTGGATGGCGTTGAAGAATACCAGCGGGAGGTTGCGCAGTCCCTGACAGGGATGGCGCAGTCCCTGACAGGGATGGCGCACTCCCTGAGCTCCATTGCTGGAACGTTCAGACCCTGGTCGATTCCACAGCGGGCATCCAGGACTGGCAGCGCATGGTGTCGGTTGTGCCGTCCCGGTGACTCCAACAAGGGAGGTCTTGGAACATTCGGACTCCCCCCGTTCTGTCCCTGGTGCATCTGGTGGGCAGTGGGCAGAGCAGGATGGCACCACACCATCCAGCATGCCTGCCAAGCAGCCTGGCCCATCCAAGCTGGGAAGCCCCAGTAAATGCACGCCGACGCAGGGCAGGATTCTCAGCAGTCCGCCTCCACTCCTGCTGTACCATCTGGGGACACACCAAGACGTAGTGGTAGGGCCTGCAAGGCCAAGAAGTTAGACACATAGTAAGTTGGCACGGGTGTAGGGCACAGCTTAGTTGTTCGGGCTAGGGCACTTGGATGTGAATGTCTTGATTAAAGTCACTGTTATACCAAACCTAGGTGCCTCTGTGCAATGTCCGGTGCCTGAGGGGAAGTGGGGGAGACCGAGTGATGCTGGGGGTCGGCGTTCTGTACAACGGTGAGGCCGGGTGTAAGTTACTTCCCCCCACTACATCCCAGCGCCCTCAGCAGACCAACGGCAGCTGCCCCACATGGCCATGTGGTGGATTGTCCGTGACGCATATAGGGACCACCGAGGTGGAGGGTGTAGCTGTGGCCATGAGTCAGATATTCTCTAGCAATCCAGAGCTCACAGGTCATCACAGAGCAGGTTGTCATCATTCCACGTGGCACTGATCACACCCGCTGACACAAGCAACTGTGGTAAAACATTCACGATGTGCCGCAGGTGTAAGGTAAGGCAATGAGAAAGTGGTGGTGTGGGCGGTAGGGTTGTGCGCTGGTGCGGGAAGTGGGGGGTGCTGGGTAGTGCAGTTGTGAGTGGTCCAGGCATCAGAATCTCATCTTCAGGAGGCTAAAGCACCTCCCCACAACACCCCTGGTTGCTGCATGGGCCTCATTATAGCGGGTCTCCGTGTTGGTCTGTGGCCTCCTTATAGGCGTCATCAGCCACGACCGCAATGGGTAACCCATGTCGCCCAGCAACCAGCCCCTCATCCGGGGTGGGGGGGGGTGTCCCTTGAAAATAGCGGGGACGAAAGAATGAGCGAGTATGAAGGCATCATGCATGCTGCCAGGGTATTGGGCGCACACATGCATTATCTTCATGCGATGGTTGCAGACCACCTGAATGTTCATCGAGTTCCCCTTCCTGTTCAGGAAAATGTCCCTGTCATTCAAGGGTGGACGCATGCCGACATGCACCCCATCAGTCACCACGGAGGCAAATCCTGCTGCCCGGTCAGCCTGGTGCGCATGTTCCTCCTGAAAATTTATGTATCTGTCGGCGATGGCATAGGATTGGGGACCTGTCTGGGATCTCGCAGGCATTGGTGCACTGGTGCATCCGGCCCATAACTGACCGTCGGCATACTGACGTACTAAGTACGGCGATTCTCTGGGCCCTCCGCTATTCAGCGGCCCGGATGGGACGAAATCCTGACGGCGTGACCTGGGGTCACCTGGGGTCACGCCGTCAGGATTTCGTCCCATCCGGGCCGCTGAATAGCGGAGGGCCCAGAGAATCGCCGTACTTAGTACGTCAGTTATGGGCCGGATGCACCAGTGCACCAATGCCTGCGAGATCCCAGACAGGTCCCCGCTCGGTGCCTGGAAGGACACCGTGGCAAAGAAATTGAGGGCAACCGTGACCATGACGGCCTCTGGGATAGCATGTCCTCCCCCCGTTCCACGTGGTGCCAGGTGTGCCGTGAGATGGCATATATGTACCACGGTCTCCCGACTCAATCGGAGTCTCCTCCTGCATGTCGTATCCGGAATGTCCTGGAACGACATGCGGTCCCGGTACACTCAAGGCTGCATGGGGTGCCTCCGGCGCTTTGGCACCACGACCTGCTGCAGCTCCTCCCCCTGTGCCCCATCAGGATCCGAATGCTCATCCTCTGCATGCTCAACGATGTGGTGGTCATTGTCACCCTCCGCCTTCTCATGCACCTGTTGGGCGGGAGGGCCTGCGGTATGAGCGGCTGGCACGGGGCCCTCTGCCGCCGCTCCAGCAGCTGCTCTGAGCCGCCTGCGTCAGCGGCGCAGAATGGCTACCTGCAGGGCAGCCGCTCCCGCCACAGTGGCAAACATATCTGGCTGGTGCGCAAACATGATGCACTACACGAAGTGGGGAGGGGGTTTGGGAAGGAGAGACAACAAAATGTTTAACAATGGCGCTTTGACACCTCGACAGCCAGGGCCCATGGGATACATCGGTGCTCCGGCTGCTTGGTTTCGCTGCAGACACGCATGCAACCTTCGCTCTGCCCACAGTATTCGTCCACCACCCACTTCACCCCGTCCCTCCTCATATTGGCCCCACTGGCCTCAGCCCATCACCATGACCTGCACTTGGACATGGCAGGCTGGCTGGCATGTCGCTCCCATGGGTACCCCGTCTGCCCTACCCCTCACCCCCCCACCCACACAGCATGGCGGCGTCATTTCCCCCACCCCCTCTTCATTCCTTCACCCCCGTCCTCCTTTCCCCACCCCCTCTTCCTTTCCCCACTCCTTGCTCCACCCACTCCTCCTTTCCCCACCCGCCTCCTCCTTCTTCCAGAACCCTCCCACCACCCCCCCCCCCCCCCCCCCCCCCCCCAGCACTGGCTGTGGACGCCACTTCCTGCTGCCGACGGTGAGGCCGGCCACTCACCTCCTTCCTCCACATCGTCAGCCAGCACGACTGGCTGACAAATTTATTTACCAGGTGTGTACGGCAACGGCGTGACCTCAGGTCACGCCGTCAGGATTTTGTCCCATCCGGGCCGCTGAATAGCGGAGGGACCAGAGAATCGCCGTACTTAGTACGTCAGGCGGTTCTCCAGCAGTGTGGCGCCGACCCCGATGATGCTGTTCTCACCGGTTGGGAGAATGGCGGAATGGTGTCGGACTAGTGTCACGGAAAAAAGTGGCGCGAATGGCGATTCTCACATACGGCGTGGAATATGTTAGTTATATGTTAGTTGAGTCTGTTAGTTGAATTCCATTTGATGTACCTGGGGAGTGTGAGGTATTTTACTAAACCAATGATGAGTTTAAATTGCAAGTTGCTGTTGATTCTACTGTAATCAAGTCAAAATGTTCTATGATGTGGAGATGCCGGCGTTGGAAGGGGTGAGCACAGTAAGCAGACTTACAGCATCAGGTTAAAGTCCAACAGGTTTGTTTCGAATCACTAGCTTTCGGAGCGCAGCTCCTTCCTCAAGTGAATGGAGATTCATCTGATGAAGGAGCTGTGCTCCGAAAGCTAGTGATTCGAAACAAACCTGTTGGACTTTAACCTGGTGTTGTAAGACTTCTTAAAATGTTCTAAACAGTGAAATTTAATTCAAATAGCCAGGGGGAATCTTTTTCTCATTCATTAACGGACCCTGGAATGCTGCGTGGAGCAGTGGATGGGTGTGAACCTTTGGAATTCTCTAACTCGAGGTCTGTGAATGCACAATTGTTTAGTATATGCTAGATTGCTAGAACTTTGGACTCGAAGGACGTCAAAGAACATGAGGATTTGCTGGAAACGTGAAGTTGAGTTTGAGGATTAGCCGTGATTTCAGGGTTCTTGCAGTCTATCACAAAAGCCTACCTTATGCTGGCTCCTGATCCTATTCATCTGTAATTACCTTTGTAGATTCTCCCTAATCCTCTGAAATCCATTTGATCGGAACAGTTGAACACAACGACATATTTTGCAAGAGCTTTACCCATGTCCTTCACAGTCTCTGTTTTACCTGTCCCAGCAGGTCCAGCGGGAGCAGCTCCCATATTCATCCACAAAGCTTGGGCTAAAGTGATGTAACACCTGCAATTGGAATACAAAATACTATTTACCATGAAATTAAAAACTGTGAAAATCAAAATGACATTGTGGCATCCAATATGAACAATTTTGAATAACAAAATCAGAGAAAGTTTATGCAACAGAAAGAGGTCACTCGGCCCATCGTGTTTGCTGCAGTGTAAAAGGAGCCACTCAGGTTAATACCACTTTCTAGCATTTGGTCCTTTGCCCTGCAGGTTACGGTACTTGAGGTGTTTATCAAGACACCTTTGCAATGATTTGAGGGTTTCTGCCTCTACTACCCTCTCAGTATTTCCAGATCTCGACAATCCTCTGAGTAAAAAATGTTTTCCTCATCTCCCCTCTAATCTGACTCCCAAGCACTTTAATTCTGCACCATCTACTCACTAACCTCTCTGCTAAAGTAAATAAGCTCTTCCCATTGTAAGGGCCCTTCCTGTTGATTCCCTTATTTCCCCTTTCTTTATTTCTGCCGTTATCATTTTTGATCCATGGATGCTTAATGGACATATAAGTGAAGCAGCAGAGAGAAGGAGAAGGAATTTAAGAAGTTGCAACATAGTATATGGTGCTGCTAGCTTTGGACAGAACATCCCAGACTTTGTGGCCAATCTAAAGCCCATCTACACTATTCCAATGACCATTTAAATGCCCCTAATGTTGGCGAGTCGACCACTGTTGCAGGCAGGGCATTTCACGCCCTTACTATTCTCTGAGTAAAGAACCTACCTCTGACATCTGTCCTATATCTATCTCCCCTCAATATAAAGCTATGTCCCTCGTGCTAGCCATCACCACACCAGGAAAAAGGCTCTCACTGTCCACGCTATCTAATCCTCTGATCATCTTGTATGCCTCAATTAGGTCACCTCTTAACCTTCTTTTCTCTCACGAAAAGAGCCTCAAGTCCCTCAGCCTTTCCTCATAAGACCTTCCCTCCATACCAGGCAACATCCTGGTAAATCTCCTCTGCACTCTTTCCTGTGCTTCCACATCCTTCCTATAATGCGGCGACCAGAACTGCACGCAATACTCCAAATGCCGCCGCACCAGAGTTTTGTACAACTGCAACATGACGTCATTGCTCTGAAACTCAATCCCTCTACCAATAAAAGCTAACACACCGTACGCCTTCTTAACAACCCTATCAACCTGGGTGGCAACTTTCAGGGATCTATGGATCACCGAGATCTCTCTGCTCATCCACAGCACCAAGAATCTTACTATTAGCCCAGTACTCTGTATTCCTGTTACTCCTTCCAAAAGAATCACCTCACACTTTTCTGCATTAAACTCCATTTGCCACTTCTCAGCCCAGCTCTGCAGCTCATCCATGTCCCTCTGTAACCTGCAACATCCTTCCGCACTGTCCAAAACTCCACCGACTTTAGTGTCATCCGCAAATTTACTCACCCATCCTTCCAAGCCCGCCTCCAGGTCATTTATAAAAATAACAAACAGCAGTGGCCCCAAAACAGATCCTTGTTGTACACCACTAGTAACCAGATGCCAGGCTGAACATTTCCCATCAACCACCACCCTCTGTCTTCTTCAAGATAGCCATAGAACATAGAACAGTACAGCACAGAACAGGCCCTTCGGCCCTCGATGTTGTGCCGAGCAATGATCACCCTACTTAAACCCACGTAACCCGTATACCCGTAACCCAACAATCCCCCCATTAACCTTACACTACGGGCAATTTAGCATGGCCAATCCACCTAACCCGCACATCTTTGGACTGTGGGAGGAAACCGGAGCACCCGGAGGAAACCCACGCACACACGGGGAGGACGTGCAGACTCCACACAGACAGTGACCCAGCCGGGAATCGAACCTGGGACCCTGGAGCTGTGAAGCATTGATGCTAACCACCATGCTACCGTGAGGCTCCTGTGGCCAATTTCTGATCCAAACTGCTAAATAACCCTCAATCCCATGTCTCCGTATTTTCTGCAATAGCCTACCGCAGGAAACCTTATCAAACGCTTTACTGAAATCCATATACACCACATCAACTGCTTTACCCTCTTCCACCTGTTTGGTCACCTTCTCAAAGAACTCAATAAGGTTTGTGAGGCACGACCTACCCTTCACAAAATCGTGTTGACTATCCCTAATCAAATTATTCCTTTCTAGATGATTAGAAATCCTATCTTTTATAATCCTTTCCAAGACTTTTCCCACAACAGAAGTAAGGCTCACAGGTCTATAGTTACTGGGATTGTCTCTATTCCCCTTCTTGAACAAGGGTACAACATTTGCTATCCTCCAGTTTTCTGGCACTATTCCTGTGGACAATGGCGACATAAAGGTCAAAGCCAAAGGCTCTGTAATCTCCTCCCTAGCTTCCCAGAGAATCCGAGGACCATCCAGCCCAGGGGACTTATCTATTTTCACACTTTCCAGAATTGCTAACACCTCCTCCTCTAGTCTAGTAGCCTGTATCTCAGTATTCTCCTCGACAACATTGTCTTTTTCCTGTGTCAATACTGACGAAAAATATTCATTTAGTGCCTCTCCTATCTCCTCGGACTCGACGCACAATTTCCCACTACTGTCCTTGACTGGCCCTACTCTTACCCTAGTCATTCTTTTATTCCTGACATACCTATAATAAGCTTTAGGGTTTTCCTTGATCCTACCTGCCAAGGACTTCTCATGTCCCCTCCTGGCTCTTTTTAGACCCCGCTTTAGGTCCTTCCTGGTTAACTTGTAACTCTCAAGCGCCTTAACTGAACATTCACATCTCATCTTTACATAATGTGGAGATGCCGGAGTTGGACTGGGGTGAGCTCAGTAAGAAGTCTTACAACACCAGGTTAAAGTCCAACAGGTTTGTTTCAAACACGAGCTTTCAGAGCGCAGCTCCTTCCTCAGGTGAATGGAGAGGTATCATCCAGAAACATTTATATAGACAAAGTCAGAGATGCCGGACAATGCTTGGAATGCGAGCATTTGCAGGTAATCAAATCTTTACAGAGGCAGAGAGAGGGATAATCACAGGTTAAAGAGGTGTGAATTGTCACAAGCCAGAACAGTTGGTGGAATTTTGCAAGTCCAGGCCAGATGGTGGGGGGTGGATGTAATGCGACATGAATCCAAGATCCCGGTTGAGGCCGCACTCATGCGTGCGGAACTTAGCTAGAAGTTTTTGCTCGGCAATTCTGCGTTGTTGCGTGTCCTGAAGGCTGCCTTGAAGAACGCTTACCCGGAGATCAGAGGCTGAATGCCCTTGACTGCTGAAGTTCAGTTCCCCGACTGGAAGGGAACATTCCTGCCTGGTGATTGACGCATAGTGCCCGTTCATTCGTTGTCGCAGTGTCTGCATGGTCTCGCCAATATACCACGCTTCGGGGCATCCTTTCCTGCAGCATTTGAGGTAGACTACATTGGTCGAGTCGCACGAGTATGTCTCGCGTACCTGGTGGGTGGTGTTTCCACGTGTAATGGTGGTATCCAAGTCCTCCCTGCCTGACAGGTACATACACAGTAGCTGTTCCTTGAACAAGATCCACATTTCAATTGTGCCCATCCCCTGCAGTTTCCTTCCCCATCCTGTGCATCCTAAGGCTTGCCTCATTGCATCATAATTGCCTTTCCCCCAGCTATAACTCTTGCCCTGCGGTACATACCTATCCCTTTCCATCACTAAAGTAAACATAACCAAATTGTGGTCACTATCACCAAAGTGCTCACCTACCTCCAAATCTAACACCTGTCCTGGTTCATTGCCCAGTCCCAAATCCAATGTGGCCTCGCCTCTTGTTGGCCTATCTACATACTGTGTCAGGAAACCCTCCTGCACACATTGGGCAAAAACTGACCCATCTAAAGTATTCTAACTATTGCATTTCCAGTCAATATTTGGAAAGTTAAAGGGCGCGATACTCCCGAGTTACGAAAAATCAGGAAGCTGGCGTCAAAAACGGGCGCGTTTGACGCCAGCCTCCGCCCCCCCCCCCGACCGGGAACCGATTCATCTCCCCGGTCGGGGCTAGCATCGCGCGGCCGTGAACTCCGGCATCGCGGGCTTCACGAATTTCGTTAAGCCCGCTAGCCAAAGTTAGCGACGGCTGACGCGTCAGATGACGTCAGCCGCGCATGCGCGGATTGGACGACTCCAACCCGCGTATGCGCAGATGATGTCATCACGCATATGCATGAAATCCGCGCATGCGGGGGCCGGTATGCCCCTCAGCCACCCCGCGAATGGATCTAGCGGGGCGGCGGAGGGAGAAAGAGTGCGCGGGGTAAGTTCCCGCTGCCCGCGATCGGTGGTACGGCCGTGCCAATCGGTGCCATGGTTCCCGAGAACGGGACTTTACGGCCGTTTTTACGAACGGTCAGAGCAGGTGTGTTTTACACTTGTAAAAACGGCCGTAAAGGCCTTGGAAATCGGCCCATCGGCCAGGAGTGAATCGCTGCTCGCCGTAAAAAAACGGCGGGCAGTAATTCGTGTCGGGAGGCGGGCGTGGGGGGGGGGGGGGGAGAATAGCGGGAGGGCGTCGGACCAGCGTGACCGTAAAAATTTACGCCGCCCGCTATTCTCCGATTTTTCGTAAGTCGCGCCCAAAGTACCTCATAACAACTGCCCTGTTACTTTCGCTCCTATCGAGAATTATCTTTGCAATCCTTTCCTCTATATCTCTGGAACTTTTCAGAGGCCTATAGAAACTCCCAACAGGGTTACCTCTCCTTTCCTGTTTCTAACCTCAGCCCATACTACCTCAGTAGACGAGTCCTCATCAAACGTCCTTTCTGCCATCGGAATACTGTCCTTGACTAACAATGCCACACCTTCCCCTCTTTTAAGAACATAAGAACTAGGAGCAGGAGTAGGCCATCTGGCCCCTCGAGCCTGCTCCGCCATTCAATGAGATCATGGCTGATCTTTTGTGGACTCAGCTCCACTTTCCGGCCCGAACACCATAACTCTTAATCCCTTTTTTCTTTAAAAAACTATCTATCTTTACCTTAAAAACATTTAATGAAGGAGCCTCAACTGCTTCACTGGGCAAGGAATTCCATAGATTCACAACCCTCTGGGTGAAGAAGTTCCTCCTAAACTCAGTCCTAAATCTACTTTCCCTTATTTTGAGGCTATGTCCCCTAGTTCTGCTTTCACCCGCCAGCGGAAACAACGTACCCGCATCTAGGCTATCTATTCCCTTCATAATTTTAAATGTTTCTATAAGATCCCCCCCTCATCCTTCTAAATTCCAATGAGTACAGTCCCAGTCTACTCAACCTCTCCTCGTAATCCAACCCCTACAGCTCTGGGATTAACCTCGTGAATCTCCTCTGCACACCCTCCAGTGCCAGTACGTCCTTTCTCAAGTAAGGAGACCAAAACTGAACACAGTACTCCAGGTGTGGCATTCCCTGAGTTTACTGAAACATCTAAACCCCGGAACCTGCAACAAATATTCCTGTCCCTGCTTTATCCATGTCTCCAAAATGGCCACAACATCGAAGTCCCAGGTAATAAACCGTGCTGCAAGTTCACCCACCTTATTCCGGATGCTCCTGGCGTTGAAGTAGACACACTTTAAACCACCTTCCTGCCTGCCGGTATATTCCTGCGACCTTGAAACCTTATTCATGACCTCACTACTCTCAACCTCCTGAACACTGGAGCTACAATTCAGGTTCCCATCCCCTTGCTGACTTAGTTTAAACCCTCCTGAAGAGCATTAGCAAATTTCCCCCTTCAGGCTATTGGTACCCCTCTGGTTCAGGTGTAGACCATCTCGTTATCCCCAATTACCCAGGTATCTGAATCCCTCCCTCCTGTACCATCCCTGTAGCTATGTGTTCAACTGCTCTCTCTCCCTGTTCCTCGTCTCGCTAGCACAAGGCACGGGTAACAACTCAGTGATAATAACTCTGTTTGTTCTAGGTCTAAGATTCCACCCTAGCTCCCTGAATACCTGCCTTACATCCCAATCCCTTTTCCTACCTATGTCATTGGTGCCTTTGTGGACCATGACTTGGGGCTGCTCCCCCTCCCCCTTAAGGATCCCGAAAACACGGGATTGATTGGCTGGTGTCCAATGAATTAGCCAAAAGGCTGTATTCTGCCCGGTACCGGGGGGGGGGGGGGGGGGGTGATTGGGTCCTGCCTGAGTGGAATGATTTTCAGAGACCCAAGGTTTTCAGTTTGAATCCTGCACACTTAGGAGAAGGACGTGGTGGTGGGGTGGTGAATACAGGAAAATGGATGTTTTACTGCACCTGTAAAGGGCCTTGGAGAGCAGCTCTGAAAATAATCATTTGGTCTGTGAATGTTGGAGAGGATTTTCTAGTCGTTCATACTGGCGGGATCTAACAGTCCCCACCAACGGTACACCCTGCTGCAGGTTTCGTGGCGGCGAAGGGTGAGTTCAACAGAAAACCCTGTTGACAACAGTGGGACCAGAAGATTGTGCTGTCCGCCATTAGTGAGCTGCCCTCTGCTGCTGTAGAACATGCCACGAACGGGGAGGAAAATCTCACATATTCACTCTTGTTTTCCTCTCCACATATGCTGCCAGACCTGCTAAGTTTTACCAGCATTTTCTGTTTTTAGTTTGGCATGGGGAGGACCTTTCTTGCCACCTTGAGGGATCTGTAGACATTCACTCTGAGATCCTCACTTCCTTTGCAGCTCTCAGTATTCACAGTATTGTCAATTCCTTTGCCCTGTTTAGCATCCATACTCCTGTACTCAGGTCCTCTTGCAATGAAGGCCAACACACCCTTTGTCTTCCTGGTACCTTGCTGCACCTGCATGCTTGCTTTCAGCGATTCCTGTACAAGGACATCCAGATCCCTTTGTATGCTCACATTTCCCAATCTATTACCATTTGAATAATACTCTGCCATTCTGTTTTTCTGTCCAAAACGGATAACCTCACAATTATCCATGTTATCCTGCATCTGCCATGTATTTTTCCACTCACTCAACTTGTCTAAATCACCTTTACGTCTTTTAAATCCTCCTCACCATTCACATTCCCACCAAGTTTCATGTCATCAGCAAACTTGGAATATTTGGTTCCTTCATCCAAATTAAATTAAAAAAATTAAAAAATAATGTTTATTGTTACAAGTAGGCTTACATTAACACTGCAATGAAGTTACTGTGAAAAGCCCCTAGTCACCACATTCCAGCGTCTGTTCAGGATTCTCAGCTGGCACGGGAATTGAACCCACACTGCTGGTCTTATTCTACTTCACAGACCAGCTGTCTAGCCCACTGAGCTACACTAGCTCCTGTCATCTAAATTGTGAATAGCTGGGTCCCAACAGTGATCCCTGCATGAGCCCACAAGTAACCACTTGCCACTTCAAAGAAGACCCATTTATTGCTATTCTTTATTTCCTGTCTGCTAACCGATTCTGAATCCATGCCAACATATTGCCCCCAGTTCCATATGCTTTAATTTTGCACACTATCCTTTTATGTGCGACTCTGTCAGAAGCTTTCTGAAAATCCAAATATGCTACATCCCCTAGTTCACCCTGATCTATCCTGCTAGTTATCTTCTATCCTCGAAAGACGCTAGTCAGCTTATCAAATACGATTTCTATTTCATAAATCCATGTTGAATTTGTCGCATCTGTTAATAGTTTTAAATATCCCGTTATCACATTCTTTGTAATGGACTCTTGTATTTTCCCTATTACTGATGTTAAGCTAACTGGCCTGTAATTCTCTCTTTTCCCTCCCTCTTTTCTTAAATAGCGGGGTTACATTTGCCACATTCCAATCTGATGGGACTGGTCTAGAAACTACAGTTTCGGAAGTTACTGCTGGCCTTTATTGCAAGAGGACCTGAGTACAGGGGTATCTTGGAGATACACTGCTGCTACTGTGCATCGGTGGTGGAGGGGATGTTGGTGCCACTGATGCCTCACAGCGGCAGAGACCCGAGTTCGATTCCAACCTACTGTGACGTTTCCACACTATCCCGGTATCTTTGTGGGTTTCCACTGGTGTTCTGGTTTCCTCCCACTGTCCAAAGATGTGCAGGTTAAGTGGATTAGCCATGATCAAGTCGCAGGGATACGGCGGGGGGTTGGGTCTGGGTCGAGTGCTCTTTTGGACGGTTGGTGCAGATGGGCCGAATGACCTCCTTTTGCACTGTGCAAGAATTTGATGGACACACTTATAAATGGGGTGCCAGTAAAGCAGATTGCTTTGACCTGGATGGTGTTGAGATTCTTGAGTGTTGATGGAGCTTTACTCATCTCGGCAAGTGAAGAGTTTTCCATCACACCCGGATGTACCTTGCAGTTGGTGGACAGGCTTTGAGGAGTCAGGAGGTGAGTTACTCATCAGATATAGCTCTTGGGGCAAAAGGGTTCAAAGGATATGGGGGGGAAGGTAGGAACAGGGGCCGGGATTCTCTCAGCCCAGGGCCGGGACGGAGAAAGCCCGTGACCGGGCTAAGCGCCCCCCCCCAACACCCCCCCACCGACGCCGGTGCACGATTCTCTGCAGAGTGTGGTTGCACAGCACTGGTCGCGGGCCGCTCTACGAGGCCGGCCCGCCAATTCTCGGCCCAGGTAGGGCCGAGCGGACATATTGAAAACGCTGAGTCCTGCCGCATGTTCGCATCCGGCGGGAACTCTACGTGGAAGGGTCGGGTGGCGGCCTGTGTGTGTGTGTGTGGGGGGGGGGGGGGGGGGGGAAGGGAGAGGTGGGCTCCGACCCCGGGGGGGGCCTCCGATGCGGCCTGGTCTGCGACCGGGGCCCACCAATCGGCGGGCTGGCCTATCTGTCTCCCAGCCTCTTCCTAGCCAGCCCCTGTACTCCTGAGGAATGTTGCATCGGAGCTGGTGCGTTGAAGGAGGCCACACGCGTTTGCACCAGCGCCACTGCGCATGCGCGGATCCCTGTAGGGGCCAGAATGACTTCTGGCAGCGGCTCGTTCAGGTTACTGAGTTGGATGAATGGCGGACTAGGCTCGAAGACCCGAATAGCTTCCTTCTGCTCCGATTTTCTTTGTTTCAATTAATCAAGGGGTAGATACAGAGAAAAAAATGCTGTTGTTTGCGGAGTCTAGGAGCAGGGAGCACAGTCTAAAAATTAGAGGCAGACATTTTCAGCTGTACAACTGGAAAACAGCTATTTCTACACAGAAAAGGTGGCAGAGTTTTGAATGTTCTTCAGCAAATGGAAGCTGAACATCATTGCACTGCTGATTTTAAATCTGAGATTGATAGAGCTTTATGCAGTCCAGGTGGGTTTCTGGCGTCTCGATCAATCCTAATCTCATTGAATAGTTGAACAGGCTGGAGGTGTTAAATGCTTTAATCCTGTTCAAATACTCCCATGAGAGAGAAGCAGGAGAGGGTTGCAGCTGAAATTTGTTAATTAATATATTAGTTATTCATAAAATCCCTACAGTGTAGAAGGAGGACATAGAGCCCATCGAGTCTGCACCGACCCTCCGAAAGAGCACACTAAATAAGTCCACTCCCCCACCCTATCCCCGTAACCCCATCCAACCTGCACTTCTTTGGACACTAAGGGATAATTTAGCTCAGGCAATCCACTCAATCTGCACATCTTTGGACTGTTGGGAAAACCAGAGCACCCAGAGGAAACCAATGCAGACACAGAGAGAACGTGCAGACTCCACAAAGTTACCAAAAGACGGAACTTAACTCTGGTTCCTGGCGCTCTGAGGCAGCAGTGCTCGCTGTGCCACCAGGCCGCCCCACTCCCTCTCGTTAAATTAAACTTTTGTGAGGGCCACGAAGAATCCAGCACGAGTTTTCAGGATGCAAAGAAATAACATTTACTTACAATAACATATATGCTGCAGCAGCAGCAGCAGCAGCAGCAGCAGCAGCAGCAGCAGCAGCAGCAGCAGCAGCAGCAGCAGCAGCAGCAGCAGCAGCAGCAGCAGCAGCAGCAGCAGCAGCAGCAGCAGCAGCAGCAGCAGCAGCTTCCCTTGCTGCTCACTTCTCTCCCTCTCTCTGCTGGTTCCAAACTGGCCAGCTCTATTTATGCAGGGAGTCTGCTAATGATTTCTCTGCACCCCCTCATTGGGGAAGCTCATACTCCCATAGGATTGTGGGATTGTCATTAGTCCCCAGCCAATGGTAAGCAGGCAGGTTATAACATAAACAAATACACATTCTAAGAAAAAGTAGTCTATTAATTTAGAATATGTTTTGTGCCCAAAAGATAAAGGCGAGAACTCTGTAGATATTGCGCTTCCTATTTCAATTGTGATAGAAGGTCCTGTGGGGAAAAAAGTCAGACCTCTGCACACATTGTCATGACCCTCATGTAAGTAGGTCTGAAGTTCACATATCTGATTGAACAAAGAACAAAGAAAAGTACAGCACAGGAACAGGCCCTTCAGCCCTCCAAGCCTGCGCCGACTATGCTGCCCATCTGAACTAAAATCTTCTGCACTTCTGGGGTCCGTATCCTTCTATTCCTATCCTATTCATGTATTTGTCAAGATGTCCCTCAAATATCACTATTGTCCCTGCTTCCACCACCTCTGGCTGGTTTAGCTCACTCAGCTAAATCGCTGGCTTTTAAAGCAGACCAAGCAGGCCAGCAGCACGGTTCAATTCCCGTACCAGCCTCCCCGGACAGGCGCCGGAATGTGGCGACTAGCGGCTTTTCACAGTAACTTCATTGAAGCCCACTCGTGACAATAAGCGATTTTCATTTCATTTTCATTCCTCCGGCAGCGAGTTCCAGGCACCCATACCCTCAGTGTAAAAAAACCTGCCTCGAAATGTCGCCCCTCGCACCTTAAACCTATGCCCCCTAGTAATTGACCCATCTACCCTGGGAAAAAGACTCTGACTATCCACTCTGTCTATGCCCCTCATAATTTTGTAGACCTCTATCAGGTCGCCCCTCAACCTCGTTGTGAGAACAAACCAAGTTGATTCAACCTCTCCTCATAGCTAATGTCGCCATAGCAGGCAACATCCTGGGAAATTTCTTTTGCACCCTTTCAAAAACCTCCACATCCTTCTGGTAGTGTGGCGACCAGAATTGAACACTATACTTCAAGTGTGGCCGAACTAAGGTTCTTTCCAGCTGCAACATGACTTGCCAATTTTTATACTCAATGCGCCGGCCAATGAAGGCAAGCATGCCGTATGACTTCTTGACTACCTTTTCCACCTGTGTTGCCCCTTTCAGTGACCTGTGGATCTGTACATCTAGATCTCTCTGACATTCAATACTCTTGAGGGTTCTACCATTCACTGTATATTCCCTACCTGTATTAGACCTTCCAAATTGAATTAGCTCAGATTTGTCCGGATTAAACTCATTCTGCCATCTCTCTGCCTAAATCTCCAAGAGATCTAAATCCTGCTGCATCCTCTGACGTGCCTGATTGCTAGCCGCAATTTCGCCAACCTTTGTGTCGTCCGCAAACTTACTAATAAGACCAGTTACATTTTCCTCCATATCAATTATATATACTACGACCAGCAAAGGCCCCAGCACCGAACCCTGCAGAACACCACTCGTCACAGCCCCCCAGTCAGAAAAGCACCCTTCCATTGCTACTCCTTGCCTTCAATAACCTAGACAGTTCTGCATCCATCTTGCAAGCTCACCTCTTTTTCCAAGTGACTTCACCTTTTGTACCAGTCTGCCATGAGCGACCTTGACAAAGGCCTTACTGATATCCATATAGACACCATTCACTGCCCCACGTGCATCAATCATCTTTGTGACCTTCTCGAAACACTCTATCAAGTTAGTATTGGAGAGGTAAGACTACACAATCTTGGGCCTGGACAGTTGGATGGGGCTTAGGACAGTTGGATGGGGGTTCGGACATTTGATGGGGGTAAGGAACTTTGGATGGAATTAGGACAGTTGTATGGGGGTTGGGACAGCTGGATGTGGGTTAGGACAGTTGGATGGGGGTTAGGACAGTTGAATGGGGGTTAGGACAGTTGGATGTGGGTTAGGACAGTTGGATGGGGGTTTGGACAGTTGGATGGGGGTTAGGAGAGTTGGATGGGGGTTAGGACAGTTGAATGGGGGTTAGGACAGTTGGATGGGCGTTAGGACAGTTGGATGGGGGTTAGGACAGTTGGATGGGGGTTAGGACAGTTGGATGGGGGTTAGGACAGTTGGATGTGGGTCAGGACAGTTGGATGGGGGTTAGGACAGTTGGATGGGGGTTCGGACAGTTGGATGTGGGTTAGGACAGTTGGATGGGGATTAGGACAGTTGGATGCGGGTTGGGACAGTTGGATGGGGGTTAGGACAGTTGGATTGGTGTTGGGTCAGTTTGATGATGGTTAGGACAGTTAGATGTTGGTTTGGAGAGTTGTATGTGGATTAGGACAGTTGGATGGGGGTTGGGATAGCAGGATGGGGGTTAGGACAGTTGGATGGGGGTTAGGACAGTTGGATGTGGGTCAGAACAGTTGGATGAGTGTCAGGACAGTTGGATGGGGGTTAGGACAGTTGGATGGGGGTTAGGACAGTTGGATGGGGGTTGGACCTGGATGGGGTTAGGACAGTTGGATGGGGGTTAGGACAGTTAGATGGGGGTTATGGCACTTGGATGGGGGTTAGGGCAGTTGGATGTGGGTTGTGTCAGTTGGATGGGGTTAGGACATTCGGACTAGGATTAAGACAGTTGGATGGTAGTTAGATCAGTTGGATTTGGGTTACGACACTTGGATGTGGGTTCGGACTGTTGGACGTGGATTTGGTTATTTGGATGTGGGTTAGGACAGTTGGATGGGTGTTGGGTCAGTTGGAATTGGGTTTGGACCGTTGGATGGGAGTTAGGACAGTTGGATGGGGGTTAGGGCAGTTGGATGTGGGTTAGGACAGTTGGATGTGGGTTAGGACAGTTGGATGGGGGTTTGGCCAGTTGGATGGGGGTCAGGACAGTTGGATGGGGGTAAGGACAGTTGGATTGGTGTTGGGTCAGTTTGATGATGGTTAGGACAGTTAGATGTTGGTTTGGAGAGTTGTATGTGGATTTGGACAGTTGGACGAGGGTTAGGACAGTTGGACGAGGGTTAGGACAGTTGGATGTGGGTGAGGAAGGTTGGATGGGGGTTAGGACAGTTGGATGGGGATCAGGACAGTTGGATGTGGGTTAGGACAGTTGGATGTGGGTTAGGACAGTTGGATGGGGGTTAGGACAGTTGGATGTGGGTTAGGACAGTTGGATGGGGGTTAGGACAGTTGGATGTGGGTTAGGACATTTGGATGGGGGTTAGGACAGTTGGATGGTGGTTAGGACAGTTGGATGGGGTGTAGGACAGTTGGATGTGGGTTAGGACAGTTGGATGGGGTTAGGACAGTTGGATGTGTGTTAGGACAGTTGGATGTGGGTTAGGAAAGTTGGATGGGTGTTTGGACAGTTGGATGGTTGTTGGGTCAGTTAGATGTGAGTTAGGAAAGTTGGATGGGGGTTAGGACAGTTGGATGGGGGTTAGGACAGTTGGATGGTGGTTAGGACAGTTGGATGGGTGTTTGGACAGTTGGATGGGGGTTAGGACAGTTGGATGGGGGTTAGGACAGTTGGATGTGGGTTGGGACAGTTGGATGGGGGTTAGGACAGTGGGATGGGGGTTAGGACAGTTGGAAGGGGGTTACGGCACTTGGATGGGGGTTACGGCAGTTGGATGTGTGTTAGGACAGTTGGATGGGGGTTAGGACAGTTGGAATTGTGTTTGGACCGTTGGATGAGGGTTAGGACAGTTGGATGGGGGTTAGGACTGTTGGATGTGGGTAGGACAGTTGGATGTGGGTCAGGACAGTTGGATGGGCGTTTGGCCAGTTGGATGGGGGTTAGGACAGTTGGATTGGTGTTGGGTCAGTTTGATGATGGTTAGGACAGTTAGGTGTTGGTTTGGGGAGGTGTATGTGGATTAGGACAGTTGGACGAGCGTTAGGACAGTTGGATGGGGTCAGGACAGTTGGATGTGGGTGAGGAAGGTTGAACGGGGGTTAGGACAGTTGGATGTGTGTTAGGACAGTTGGATGTGGGTTAGGACAGTTGAATGGGGGTTAGGACAGTTGGATGGGGGATGTGACAGTTGCATGTGGGTCAGGACAGTTTGGTGGGGGTTAAGTCACTTAGATGTGGGTTAGGACAGTTGGGTGGGATTTTGGGCAGTTGGATGGGGGTTAGGACAGTTGGATGGGGGTTAGGACAGTTGGATGTGGGTTAGGACAGTTGGATGAGTTTCAGGAGAGTTGGATGGGGGTTTGGCCAGTTGGATGGGGGTCAGGACAGTTGGATGGGGGTAAGGACAGTTGGATTGGTGTTGGGTCAGTTTGATGACGGTTAGGACAGTTAGATGTTGGTTAGGAGAGTTGGATGTGGATTTGGACAGTTGGACGAGGGTTAGGACAGTTGGACGAGGGTTAGGACAGTTGGATGTGGGTGAGGAAGGTTGGATGGGGGTTAGGACAGTTGGATGGGGATCAGGACAGTTGGATGTGGGTTAGGACAGTTGGATGTGGGTTAGGACAGTTGGATGGGGGTTAGGACTGTTGGATGTGGGTTAGGACAGTTGGATGGGGGTTAGGACAGTTGGATGTGGGTTAGGACAGTTGGATGGGGGTTAGGACAGTTTGATGGTGGTTAGGACAGTTGGATGGGGTGTAGGACAGTTGGATGTGGGTTAGGACAGTTGGATGGGGTTAGGACAGTTGGATCTGTGTTAGGACAGTTGGATGTGGGTTAGGAAAGTTGGATGGGTGTTTGGACAGTTGGATGGTTGTTGGGTCAGTTAGATGTGAGTTAGGAAAGTTGGATGGGGGTTAGGACAGTTGGATGGGGGTTAGGACAGTTGGATGGTGTTTAGGACAGTTGGATGGGTGTTTGGACAGTTGGATGGGGTTAGGACAGTTGGATGGGGGTTAGGACAGTTGGATGTGGGTTGGGACAGTTGGATGGGGGTTAGGACAGTTGGATGGGGGTTAGGACAGTTGGATGGGGGGTTACGGCACTTGGATGGGGGTTACGGCAGTTGGATGTGTGTTAGGACAGTTGGATGGGGGTTAGGACAGTTGGAATTGTGTTTGGACCGTTGGATGAGGGTTAGGACAGTTGGATGGGGGTTAGGACAGTTGGATGTGGGTTAGGACAGTTGGATGTGGGTCAGGACAGTTGGATGGGCGTTTGGCCAGTTGGATGGGGGTTAGGACAGTTAGGTGTTGTTTTGGAGAGGTGTATGTGGATTAGGACAGTTGGACGAGGGTTAGGACAGTTGGATGTGGGTTAGGACAGTTGGATGTGGGTGAGGAAGGTTGAATGGGGGTTAGGACGGTTGGATGTGTGTTAGGACAGTTGGATGTGGGTTAGGACAGTTGAATGGGGGTTAGGACAGTTGGATGGGGTATGGGACAGTTGCATGTGGGTCAGGACAGTTTGGTGGGGGTTAAGTCACTTAGATGTGGGTTAGGACAGTTGGGTGGGATTTTGGGCAGTTGGACGGGGGTTAGGACAGTTGGATGGGGGTTAGGACAGTTGGATGTGGGTTAGGATAGTTGGATGAGTTTCAGGAGAGGTGGATGGGGGTCAGGACAGTTGGGTGGGGGTTAGGAAAGTTGGATGGGGGTTAGGACAGTTGGATGGGGGTTAGGACAGTTGGATGGGGGTCAGGGCAGTTGGATGTGGGTCAGGACAGTTGGATGTGGGTCAGGACAGTTGGATGGGGATTAGGTCAGATGTATGGGGGTTAGGACAGTTGGATGGGGGTCAGGACAGTTGGATGTGTGTTAGGACAGTTGGATGGGGGTTAGGACAGTTGGATGGGGGTTAGGACAGTTGGATTGGTGTTGGGTCAGTTTGATGATGGTTAGGACAGTTAGATGTTGGTTTGGAGAGTTGTATGTGGATTTGGACAGTTGGACGAGGGTTAGGACAGTTGGACGAGGGTTAGGACAGTTTGATGTGGGTGAGGAAGGTTGGATGGGGGTTAGGACAGTTGGATGGGGATCAGGACAGTTGGATGTGGGTTAGGACAGTTGGATGTGGGTTAGGACAGTTGGATGGGTGTTTGGACAGTTGGATGGGGGTTAGGACAGTTGGATGTGGGTTGGGACAGTTGGATGGGGGTTAGGACAGTGGGACGGGGGTTAGGACAGTTGGAAGGGGGTTACGGCACTTGGATGGGGGTTACGGCAGTTGGATGTGTGTTAGGACAGTTGGATGGGGGTTAGGACAGTTGGAATTGTGTTTGGACCGTTGGATGAGGGTTAGGACAGTTGGATGGGGGTTAGGACTGTTGGATGTGGGTAGGACAGTTGGATGTGGGTCAGGACAGTTGGATGGGCGTTTGGCCAGTTGGATGGGGGTTAGGACAGTTGGATTGGTGTTGGGTCAGTTTGATGATGGTTAGGACAGTTAGGTGTTGGTTTGGAGAGGTGTATGTGGATTAGGACAGTTGGACGAGCGTTAGGACAGTTGGATGGGGGTCAGGACAGTTGGATGTGGGTGAGGAAGGTTGAACGGGGGTTAGGACAGTTGGATGTGTGTTAGGACAGTTGGATGTGGGTTAGGACAGTTGAATGGGGGTTAGGACAGTTGGATGGGGGATGTGACAGTTGCATGTGGGTCAGGACAGTTTGGTGGGGGTTAAGTCACTTAGATGTGGGTTAGGACAGTTGGGTGGGATTTTGGGCAGTTGGATGGGGGTTAGGACAGTTGGATGGGGGTTAGGACAGTTGGATGTGGGTTAGGACAGTTGGATGGGGGTTAGGAGAGTTGGATGGGGGTTTGGCCAGTTGGATGGGGGTCAGGACAGTTGGATGGGGGTAAGGACAGTTGGATTGGTGTTGGGTCAGTTTGATGACGGTTAGGACAGTTAGATGTTGGTTTGGAGAGTTAATGTGGATTTGGACAGTTGGACGAGGGTTAGGACAGTTGGACGAGGGTTAGGACAGTTGGATGTGGGTGAGGAAGGTTGGATGGGGGTTAGGACAGTTGGATGGGGATCAGGACAGTTGGATGTGGGTTAGGACAGTTGGATGTGGGTTAGGACAGTTGGATGGGGGTTAGGACAGTTGGATGTGGGTTAGGACAGTTGGATGGGGGTTAGGACAGTTGGATGTGGGTTAGGACAGTTGGATGGGGGTTAGGACAGTTGGATGGTGGTTAGGACAGTTGGATGGGGTGTAGGACAGTTGGATGTGGGTTAGGACAGTTGGATGGGGTTAGGACAGTTGGATCTGTGTTAGGACAGTTGGATGTGGGTTAGGAAAGTTGGATGGGTGTTTGGACAGTTGGATGGTTGTTGGGTCAGTTAGATGTGAGTTAGGAAAGTTGGATGGGGGTTAGGACAGTTGGATGGGGGTTAGGACAGTTGGATGGTGGTTAGGACAGTTGGATGGGTGTTTGGACAGTTGGATGGGGGTTAGGACAGTTGGATGGGGGTTAGGACAGTTGGATGTGGGTTGGGACAGTTGGATGGGGGTTAGGACAGTTGGATGGGGGTTAGGACAGTTGGATGGGGGTTCCGGCACTTGGATGGGGGTTACGGCAGTTGGATGTGTGTTAGGACAGTTGGATGGTGGTTAGGACAGTTGGAATTGTGTTTGGACCGTTGGATGAGGGTTAGGACAGTTGGATGGGGGTTAGGACAGTTGGATGTGGGTTAGGACAGTTGGATGTGGGTCAGGACAGTTGGATGGGCGTTTGGCCAGTTGGATGGGGGTTAGGACAGTTGGATTGGTGTTGGGTCAGTTTGATGATGGTTAGGACAGTTAGGTGTTGTTTTGGAGAGGTGTATGTGGATTAGGACAGTTGGACGAGGGTTAGGACAGTTGGATGTGGGTTAGGACAGTTGGATGTGGGTGAGGAAGGTTGAATGGGGGTTAGGACAGTTGGATGTGTGTTAGGACAGTTGGATGTGGGTTAGGACAGTTGAATGGGAGTTAGGACAGTTGGATGGGGTATGGGACAGTTGCATGTGGGTCAGGACAGTTTGGTGGGGGTTAAGTCACTTAGATGTGGGTTAGGACAGTTGGGTGGGATTTTGGGCAGTTGGACGGGGGTTAGGACAGTTGGATGGGGGTTAGGACAGTTGGATGTGGGTTAGGATAGTTGGATGAGTTTCAGGAGAGTTGGATGGGGGTCAGGACAGTTGGGTGGGGGTTAGGAAAGTTGGATGGGGGTTAGGACAGTTGGATGGGGGTTAGGACAGTTGGATGGGGGTCAGGGCAGTTGGATGTGGGTCAGGACAGTTGGATGTGGGTCAGGACAGTTGGATGGGGATTAGGTCAGATGTATGGGGGTTAGGACAGTTGGATGGGGGTCAGGACAGTTGGATGTGTGTTAGGACAGTTGGATGGGGGTTAGGACAGTTGGATGGGGGTTAGGACAGTTGGATTGGTGTTGGGTCAGTTTGATGATGGT